>NC_139546.1:17229256-17392097 GCF_965153285.1 Podarcis tiliguerta | reverse complement strand
TGGGAATGGTTTTCTCTCTCTCTCTTTCTCTCTCTCTCTTGCTCTGCCTTGGACGAAGCAGTGACTTGGAGGCTCCTCCCGAGAGTCCTTCATCCCTCTTGGTGGAGGCTGGCCTGCCTGCAGAGTAAGGGGCTGAAACTCTCTCTCTGCCAATACTGCCCACCCTGCTATTTACCCTGCCTCCCCAACCTCCTCAGGGGCACCTCTCCATGAGTCCCGGTTCTCTGTTAGGACTCCCATCAGCTGAAAGGAGGAGAGGGCATCTAGCAATTTTAAAAAAACCCACCTGTGTGTTTGATTACACCTCAGCTCTCTGTGAAAGGAGAAGGATGATGGAAGCTGAAATGATGTTCTGTGACAGGGATGGAGAACCTTGGGTCTTTCAGGACCCAACTTCCGTCAGCCCAGGCGGCATGGCCAATGGGAGTTGAAGCCCAGCTGCTGGGAATGACAGGCAAGGAAGAGCACTGCTTATGGGCTTCCCTGTAGCATCTGGTTGACCACTGAGAGAACAGGATGCCGGACTGGGATGGGCTTTTGGTCTGAGCAGGGCTCTTATTCCTTGTCCGGTGCTGTGTCAGCAAAAGAGCCTTAGTTCAGCTCCTTGTCCTTGCCTTCAAAGCCACCCCCCTCCCGACCTTGTTGTCCCGCCCGCAATCTCTCTCCGCCCCCCATATCATGATACATCTCTGCCAGTGATCTTCGGTCTTCCGGCTCCGCCACCCTCCATCTTCTGAACATCAGTGCCTCCGTCCTTTCTCGCCTGCGATGGCGTCCCAGAACACCTGCCTGACACCACCTTTATTGCCTGCTATGAAACCCGCACCACCCCTTCGTCCCCCACATCGCGCTGTAACTAAGCCTACGCACATGCAGCCGAAACAACTGCATACTGCCTCCCTGTCCTCTTGTTTCTCCTCTGGGTGCAATTTTGAGATTGGATCCTCCTTGGGGCAGGGACCCTCTGCTCTTGTGTTCCAAAGTGCCATGGACACAGATGGTTCCAAGCAAGCAGATAGGTGGAGGTGGCTGTGGAACAGAAGCAAGCAGCCCAAAGGGAATGTCTCTTTCCTGACATGAGTGTCGCCACTGGGGCCTCTAGACTGCAAAGGCCAGAGAGGCCATTGTATCCCGGGGCTGTTGAGGAATTGGGAGTTACTAAACTGCCTTAAGCCTTTCACATCCTTCATGTGAGCGAGGACCACAGGGTCCAGCGGGTGGAGGCCCATGGCTAGAATATCATGCTTCTTTGAGAAAGCAGGTTGGTTCAAGCCACTGGTGGCCAGATCTCCTGGACTACCAGTGGCAGCAGTGTGGGAAGTTGTTGCAGATGTAGGCCCTACCACAAAGGAGTCCTGGGTTCCCTTGGGGTGGCAGGTGTCTCTGAGTCCAGGAATGCAGAGTTGGGTTTCTTGGGCTTTGAGGGGAAGGCGAGCTTCTTAGCAGGTCAGGGCACCTAAATTGCTTGCAAACATGATTTTTGGAGGAAGAAGAGTCTGCCTATGCATATAGTCACTCACTTGAATGGCTTTAAAAGAGGATTAGACAAAATCACGGAGGATAAGGCCAGCAGTGGCTGCTAACCCTGATGGATATGCTGTCTCTCCACTGTCAGAGGCAGCATGCTTTTGGAAACCAGCCGCTAGGAATCGCAGGTAGGGAGAGCGCTGCCATACTTGGGCCCTGCTTGCAGGTTCCCGTAGGAACCTGCTTGGCCACTGGCGAACCAGGATGCATGACTGTGATGGTCTCATCCGGTGGGCTCTCCTTTATGTGTATCTTAGCAAAGGTGTTGACGATGCAAATACATTTTGCTCTCGTCCTTTTAGCGCAGGTGTGTGTGGGGAAAACTTTGCCCCCTGCCTCAGTTCTTGCTAAACCACCCCCAGCAAGCATAGCTGATGGGATGATGGACATAGCAGTTCAGCAACAACCGGAGAGCCAAAGGTTCCCAACCTTTTCTTTTAGAAGCTACTTAGGAACAGTGCCTGGTCCTTCCGCTGCCTCCTCACCTGCTATGTTGCATGCTGGCTTGGTGTCTATATATTTGTGTGTGCGCGTGTGTTTGTTCTCTGCCTCCTTCTGGTACTAACCTGGTGCTGCGCCCTGGTGACTCAACTTTTCTGCTCTCTCTTTCTCTCTCTCTTCCCCACCCCTGCCAACCGCTGGTCCCCTTTGCTATGGCCTTTGCCACCACCTTCAGCTCAGGGGCTGCCGCATCTGTCTCTGAGGACCCCGCTTTGCCTATTGCTGAGGCCGATGAACTGCTTCACAAGTAAGATCCTGCAGTGGGACTGTGGCTCCCAGAGGCTGGGGCTGTGGGTGGCGGCGGCGGCAGACTAGAAGTCTCTTCCCCCTTGGCGCAAGAAGCTTCCTCTGGTTCACCAGCCTGATCCCATCTGTGCTATTAGCTCAGGGGGTTGGGAAGTGTTTTCAGCCCAGGGGACCGCATTTCCTCATGAGCAACCTCCCAGGGTCCATGTGGGTGGAGGTGAAAGTGGGCGGGACAACAGATGCAGCTCTTAACCTCTGTACAGTGAAGCTTTCCACACACCTTCATCTAGGCAAGCAAGTGAGATCATCACAGTTTAGGACAGGGGTCAGCAAACTATTTTAGCAGGGGGCTGGTTCACTGTCCCTCAGACCTTGTGTGGGGGCCGGACTATATTTTGGAAAGGAAAAAAAAATTCCTGTGCCCCACAAATAACCCAGAGATGCATTTCAAATAAAAGGACACATTCTACTCATGTAAAACCACGCTGATTCCCAGACCATCCTGAGGCCAGATTTAGAAAGCAAAAGATCAGGCCCCTGGGCCTTAGTTTGCCTACCCATGGTTTAGGGATACATTTCAGCCAGGAAAAAGCAGCAAAGGAGGGTGCAGGCCGTTAAGGGGTGTGTGTCCTGAACCTCAGGCCCAAAGGAGGGCTTGTGGGAATGGTTGGGTGCAGGGATACCAAAGAAAGGATGTCCAACCACACCAGAGTGATCAGTTCTAGTGCTTTATTAAAAGAAAAGTGCAGACTTAACAGCAAAGCAGCCTGCCAGGTCTCCCAGCCTTTGCAGATGTGGGACGGACATTGCAGCAAGGAGATGGCTTGTTTGCGCCCAAGCAAACCTTCATGTATTCTTTATGCACAAAGCAGCATATGTCACTTTGGGCAGACCTTCCTATTGCTTCACCAACATGATAAGATGAGGGCCTAGGTGGCAAATACCCAAACCTTGGAGATAGCTCCCCTTTCTGGGCTCAGAAATCCACAAATAAGGATAACACCAAAGCAAGCCAGTTAACCTATATATCAAAGCAACAACACAATACCAATTACTGGTGGGGTTATCTTGACTACCAAGTTGGCATTCACCTTTGGTTCAACACAGCGTGGCCTGGGGAGGCTCCCCAAGAGCCAGATAGAAAGGCCTAGAGGGAACCTCCGCCCCGGGCCTGAGGTTTCCAGCGTTGTCTTAGCTTCACCTGACACCACTCTCTGCTATGTGCTGAAGTTCCTCTGCTTCCCAGGCATGGCAGTTGGGAAGAAAAGGGTCTCCTCTGAACAAGGGGGTTTTTCCGATTCACTGACCCGCTGTCAGCTGAGCCTTAAGCCCTTAGATAGCACGAGGTAAGCTAGGGTTGACCAGCTGCATGTCAAAAGAGACCAGCACCAGCGGAAAGGGTGGTGTGGGGAAGCCCTGGGTGCTAGAAGCCAAAACAGAAGGAAGATCTTGGATACCTCTAACCAACCCTCCGTGGTCCATTGCAGGTTTGTGTGCAAGAACAACGGAGTGCTCTTTGAGAACCAGCTGCTGCAGATCGGGGTGAAATCGGAGTTCCGGCAGAACCTGGGTGAGTGGGGTTTGGGACAGTGGGCAGAATGGTGACCAGCTCCCCCAATCTGCATATTAGGAAGCTGGTCTTTGCATTTCATTGGCCTTACTTCAAGGAGATGCTCCTCACATCAGCTTCCTTGGTGGGCTCCCCACCTCTCTAAACTAATTTTTAATCCTTTCCCTTCAAGTCCTTTTGCATGTTGACACTTACTAGATTTTTGCCTGTGGGGCAGGGAGAAGTAGGTGCCCAAGTCTTTGACAAATTGTGGTACTTGGATTTTGGGAATCCTGTAATCTGAGCATTTGCTTGTATTGATGGATGGATGGATGGATGGATGGAATGGAATGTATGTGTTGCCTTTTGCTGGAGACAAAGGGAGGCACACAGTTTCTCCTGTTGGTTCTAGTGAGACTTGCTTCCAGAGACAGTCAGTGAATGTTTTTTTACATGAAGCCGCCCTGTGCTCTGTTTTGGAGGAAGAAGCCAGTGTGTAAAAATATTTATCAGCTATAAAAGTTAATAAATAAATCTCCTCCTGCCAAAATTAGAGAGGGATGCATGCTGTTGTGTCAGCACAAGTGTCTCTTGAAGAGAAGATTGGAAAAGACAGTTTGTGCTGGTTATTGGCCTTTTGGCTAAACTTGTTGGTGTGGGGGGAGAGACAGGAAACCTGTGGCTCTCCAGGTGTTGTTGGACTCCAACTCCCATCAGCCCCTGCTAGCATGGACAGTAGGCAGGAACGATGGGATCTGCAGTCCAGCAGCATCTGGAGGACCACAGATTCTCCATGCCTGGTGTCGAGGGGCCCTGAGCTGGTGTTGTGAGCAGCCAAGGCGAGATGCTGAGCAGCTCCACATTTTTTTAAAAAAATGTCTTCTCTCCAGGCCGGATGTATCTCTTCTACGGGAACAAAACGTCCATCCAGTTCCAGAGCTTTACCCCTACAGTCAGCTACCCAGGAGACCTGCAGAGCCATATCCTTTTGTAAACGTCTACTGGGGGTGGGGGGATGCGGGTGGCACTGTGGTCTAAACCACAGAGCCTAGGACTTGCCGATCAGAAGGTCGGCGGTTCAAATCCCTGCGACGGGGTGAGCTCCCGTTGCTCAGTCCCTGCTCCTGCCAACCTAGCAGTTCGAAAGCACGTCAAAGTGCAAGTAGATAAATAGGTACCGCTCTGGCGGGAAGGTAAACGGCGTTTCTGTGTGCTGCTCTGGCTCGCCAGAAGTGGCTTAGTCCTGCTGGCCACATGACCTGGAAGCTGTCTGTGGACAAACACCGGCTCCCTCGGCCTGAAAGCGAGATGAGTGCTGCAACCCCAGAGTAGTCCGTGACTGGACCTAATGGTCAGGGGTCCCTTTACCTTTACTTGGGACGGGGGCATCTCAGAGTAGACTTGTGGCACTAGAAGCTTTCTTTCCCTTTGATCCTCGGGGAGGATAACCCTTCGTTTCCTTAACACCGCTCACAGCTCAACATCCAGACAAAAGCAGTGGAGCCTCTGGTGGAGGGAGGCGCTCAAGTGCAGCAGGTCCTGAACATCGAGTGCCTGAGCGACTTCACAGAGGCGCCCCTCATCAACATAAAATTCCGGTACTGTAGTCCACAGCATCCCTCTGGGGACTGAATGCCAGCTTGTTGGCATGGCTTCCACTTGCACTCTCGCTCTCTCTTGAAACACAAGGCCCAAGCCAGCAGGCTTCCCTCTTCACTCGTCAAAAATGATTGATCTGTTGAACAGGGTCATTTGCTTTCCTATCCGTCCCCTGCCCTGGATAGGGAGGTTTAGGCTTTTCAGTCCTCTCCAGCGTTGTGGCTCATCTCAATTCCCTCCCCGCTTCCCCTTTTTGTCCCCAACTGATTCTGGCAGGTACGGTGGGACGCTGCAGAACCTCACACTCAAACTGCCTGTAACGGTCAACAAATTTTTCCAGGCAACAGAGATGCAATCACAAGATTTCTTCCAGCGCTGGAAACAGCTCAGCCTGTAAGTGGGGGAATATATAGTACTGGTTTTGAGAAATGTTATCGGTGGAGCTGATTTTAATATCAGAAGTTGGGTTTACCAGCACCTGTTTATGCGTTTGAGGGGGCAACTCAGGAAACTTCCTCAGTAAGACTTAACATATTTCCCATCATTTGTGCTTTCTCCCCCTCCCTGTGTTTGCTTAGTCCATCCCAGGAACCTTCTCCTTTCTTGAGCCGCTTGGTATAGCCTTAAAGTCTCTTTAGGTGACTGTCGGTGTGCAGCAGTCATCCTCTTTACCAAATTTATGTTCAGGAGAGACTGTAGCCCAGTGGAACAGCACCTGCCTTGCGTGCAGAAGGTCCTAGCTTCAATCCTGGGTGCCTCAAGATAGGGCTGGAGAATAATGCCTGCCTGAATCCTTGGAAAGGCACTGCCAGCCAGAGTAGACAATATTGAGCTAGCTGGACCAATGGTCTGATTCAGTATAAGACAGTTTCCTGTGTCCGTAAATGGCACAAGATTTTTACTTCCAGATGAACTACTATTAGGGGGGGGTGGCACCCCAGACATTCTGCCACCACCACCACAAGTGCTTTGAGGATTGAAAGCTTGTGCCTTTCACTACCCCTGCAATGGGATCAGTTAACCAGCTAATGCGTACTTGGCCAAGTGTTATCAGGTGGGCATGACCCTGTGAGCTGGTCTGTTTTGTGCTGGTGAGACTTGCTCAGTAGAAGTGCTGGCCCTCTGTCAAGAACCTATAGCAAAAACTTCCCTTTAGATTAAGAGCAGCAGCGTTGTAAGCAGATGCTGTGGTTTTTAGCAAGCTAGTCGAAAGCTGTGTGAATTGGATTGCTTTAATTGTGTCTGTTGTTCATACATGCTGCTGCCTATGCAATTTCTCTCCCCAGCAATCACCTATATGTGTGTGTGTGTGTGTGTGTGTGTGTGTGTGTGAGAGAGAGAGAGAGAGAGAGAGAGAGAGAGAGAGAGAGAGAGAAGGAGATTTTAAGGTATTAGTCAAAGCTTTTTGGAGTGACTGTTAGTTAGATCCTGCTTGTGGCATCTTCCTTTCCTTCCATATCAGCTGAAATCAGTCAGTCTCAAAAGATGGGCAGTTTGAGAGATCTACCCCACTTCTCCTGGCCTACTTGAGAGATCAGTGTTTGAAATTCCCTTTGCCAACCTGGTGCTACCTTCCAGCTGTGTTGGATTGCAACCCCTCATTAGCTCCACCCAGCGCAACTTATTGTCTGGGCTGATGGGAGTTGTAGTCCAGCAACTTCTGGAGAGCTCCATAGGCTTCCCAAGCCATGTTTCGAGGAAGGTGCATCTTTTGGGGCCTGAGCAAGGATTATGAGCAGCAAGACAGCTCAGCTGTACTTGATGACAAAGGGTGGCTTAGGACATCTCTCGTACTGCATAATACGGCCTAGATACTGCTGTACCATGAACATTTCTGTTGGTTATCAAACAACCTGCCTAGAAGAGGTGCCCAGAACTCTCCTTCAATGCCCAAGGGCTTTTGCTTGTACCTGGGGACTTATTTTTGCCTTGCTCAGGGGCACATATTTTTTAGTTGCCACAGTGACTCAGCAGATGCAACATCTGGTGAATGGCTGAGGCGCAACTAGGATGTGTGGCAGGTTGATGAGGAAGGGAAAGTTTTGCGCTGTCTATGCAACAACAGCTGCCAGGATGCTTATAGCAAAAAACTGGAAAGGGAGGAAAATTCCATCAGTGAAAGATTGGCAAATTAAATTTTGTGAATACATAAATCTGGCAAGACTCACAGCATTTATAAGGGGACAATCGGACCAGAAATTATTAAAAGAATGGGGTTGTGCAAAAGAGTATATGAAAAAACATTGTTCTGGAGTAAGTATATTGGTATGTAATGAATGATGCTTTACAGGGTTAAAGGGTTAAAGGAAAAAAAAATGGTGTATATATAAAAAAAAGTATAAAGATGAAAGTAATCTAACCAGACACAACAATACAGTAAGAGTAAATTTACTGAGGTTTTAGAACAAAGGAAGGAAGTCAATATGTGTAAATGTACGTAATGATATGTTTTTTTCCGCCTGTAAATGTGTGCTTTTTCGTTTCTGTTTGGTTCTGTTTTGTTCCTCTTTTTTCTGTTGTTTTTTTTTTTGTATGTTCCGTTTTGTTTGTTTGTATAGTAATTTTTTGGATTCAATGTTTGTAATTTTTGTTATGATTTTGCATTGAAAAAAATTAAAAAAAATTAAAAAAGAAAGAAAGTTTTGCGCTGTCACTGATCTGATGCTATCCCATCCCAAATCCTTTTGCAGGCCACAGCAGGAAGCCCAGAAGATATTCAAGGCAAACCACCCCATGGATTCCGAAGTCACCAAGGCCAAGGTGAGCATGCTCACATGTGTTTGCGTTCACCGTGGAAAATTAAGGTTTGGGCAAATAAACATGAAACGCAAATGTTCTTTGGAATAGTGACAGAAGTAAATAGGCATGGAGATCAGGGTCAGTAGACAGGGTATAAAACATCCAGGCTTTCCCATTCCTTGGTATCCAACAAAGAGTGCTTTTGCACAATGTGCAGGACACCTGTGTCACCGAGACTGAAATCTTTTGGGTGGCAGGTGGATGTAGAGCTAGAGACCACAGGAGCTGTACTGCCGGCTAGGATGCCAGCATCTTCCTACCCCCTTTTGTTCCCTCGCCTTGTACATCTTTCCCCTCGACTGCCTTCCCCACGGCAGCCAAGCAGAGGAGCCCAACTAAGCTGAATTCCCTTCTTCCCACAGCTGCTAGGTTTCGGCAGCGCGCTCTTGGAGAAGGTGGATCCAAACCCCGATAACTACGTAGGAGCTGGGATCATCCAGACGAAGGCGCTGCAGGTGGGATGCTTGCTGCGGCTGGAGCCCAACGCCCAGGCACAGGTGAGGAGGCAAGAGCTCCGGGATGCTTGAGCTCTGGGAGCAGAGTGGAAAGGAGGATACCGCAGTGGGAGAGAATTGGCAGTTGGGACTCCTGGGTTGCCCAAAGAGGGAAGGAGCGGGGAGAAGTTGAAAGCTCTGCTGCCCCAAGAGTGCTTTCTGAAGCCAGGCTTAAAGGCCGAATTGGCTTGACTGTTTACCTGCCTACGTTTCCCTGCAGATGTACCGGCTGACCCTGCGCACCAGCAAGGAGTCCGTTTCGAAGCACCTTTGCGAGCTGCTCTCTCAGCAGTTCTGAGACATTGGCCGCACCAGAGGAGGCGGGGAGGGCGGGCTGCACCGGGGAGAGGGGAGGCTGTTCTTGCACACTTGGCTGCCTACACCTGCCCCCTCCCACCTCCCTCCAAACCAGGGGCCTCCGGAAAGACTGTACTGCTCCCTTGCCTGTTGTTGTGATGACCTCTGTGTTCTCATTGCCTAGCCCGGGCCAGCACCAAGGAATACAAAGCAAGGTGGGCGGGGTGGGGAGCAGAAATGGGGTCCCTGGCATGGACAAAGTAGAATTGGGACGGTGGGGAGGGGGGGGACGATTTGCGTGGGGGTAGGGCATCCTTCTGGGAGTCATCTTCCCCTTGCCTGGAGGGTGGCCCCCTGGAAGAAAGCCAAGACCTCTCCCATCTGCCTGTCCCTTCCAACTCGGGGGGAGGCTGAGATTTGTGGTCTTAATCCCCACCCCTACCCCCACAATATCGGCCGGCATTTTTGGGTTTTGTTTACAATCCTCGCCCCCTTCTCCCCCCAGACAAGGCCTTTCTGTGGGGGAGGTTAACTCCCCCCGCTTTCCCCTGAGCTGGCTGTGGGGGGGTTGGGGGAGAGGAATGGGGTGCGTGTGGGTTTTTTGTGGGGAGGGAACTGCTCGTAGGGGGGGTTGTTTTTGTGTTTTCTTTGCCTTGTGTATTTCCCCGGGGTGGGGTGGGCATGGGCGTTCTTCCTTTCCTTTGTCATGGACCATTCCAGTGTTACAGTTGCGTGTGTTTTTGTGGGGCAGTAACCATAAGTCGAGAGCCTCCCCCCTTCCCTCGCCTCCTAGAAGGAAAAACTGCACGAAGGTGGGGAGGGCTGTGAGGGAGATGCCTAATCGACTCCTCTCCCGGACTCCCCTCAACCCCACCCTTCCCTCCTGGAGACTCTGGAATGCTGCCCTCCGTGCATTTTGGAAAAGCGGGGAGGGAAGGTTCAGTTCATGCTATTCTGGGGGTGTCCCAGCTTCCATGCCGGCCCGGGCTCCATGTTACTCTGCTGTGTAGGTGTTATCTAGCGCATCTTAGTTTTATCTGGGTTTTGAATGCCTGTATCTATCTCCATGTGACTCTTAATAAAGCCGTGAGGGCGGGGGAGAGCCAGGATCAAGCCAGGCTGGGTCACCCCCACACCGCTGACTGACTCGTTGTGTGCTGCTTTTTAATATGTGGATAAAATGGCAGGGCGGGAGGGTGTCCCCAACCCCCTGGAGCAGAGGTAGCCATGACTGTGTGAGACAGAATCTGGTATTTCTTCCATGCGGGCTTCTAGCTATGGCGACGCAACGGCAGCTTTGTCTTCACAGCTGGAACCCGCTATGTTTCCGGTGGGGGTGGTTTGCCCCGACACCCGCAGAAGAGGGGGTTCAGCTGTATGGAATTGGTAGGCCGAGAAGCGGTCGAAACACTTTGCGGCCGAAGTGCAACAATTCCGTTATGTCAATGGCACAAAGACACAAAGAATGTGTCTTTTTGCTGGGGCTAGAATGCAGGGATGCTTTCTAGGGTACCCCAGCCGTGGGACTGAAGGCAAGACTTTTCAAAAAGAGGGAGGAGGCCCACTTCTTCCTCAGAAGCACAATGCATTTACCTTTGTAATCTCTCCCCTTCCTGCAAAGCCTAAAAGCAGTGGGGAATGAAGGGGGCTAATTAAAGATTAGGAGACCATGTTCGCTTCCCTAAGATATACCATTTTTGGTGGGTGTTGAAATCTGTAACAAGCCCCTCCCTTAATTCTGTGGTGTGAATAAATTATGCAGATCACCTGCATAAACGTATCTGATGTGCAAGCCTCTTATTTTGGTTACCAATTTAGAGTCTTCGTGGAAGTTGAGAAGCTGAGTAAGGACTGGGTGAAATGCTAAGAGAGGAAAGACATTGCAAACTAAGTGAAAAGCCTCATCATTTGTCCAAGGGAGTTTTAGAGGGATTGGCCATCAAAGGTCTGCAAGCCAAGAATAGAAACCTGCATTTAAATATTGGAATAGATTAAAAATAAATAAATCCTGAGCAAAATACTAATTTAATTATGCTTCTACTAAATTAAAAATGCATACAAACCATCTGGATCGGAGAAAGAACTTTTCCCCAGCAAGCATCCTTGAAATTCAACTCCTCTGAATTTCAGCCACCATTTTGTTACCCACAACTGAATTCCAAGAAATTACAGCTTAAAGGCAGCAATTCTATGGGCCATATAAGTGACAAATGCAGATCAGTGGATGTCAACTAGACAGCTCTGTTCCCAAGATACATTTTTCCCCTAGAGCTGTCTGTCTCTATCTTAACTACCTACTTACCAAAGTAACACAAATCTGTGTGGCTCAATTCATAGATTTTCAGAGTGCTTTCTTAATGACCTAAGAAAAAATAAGGAGCCTAGTCTTCTTACAAACCCAAATTATATTGCAAGGTGGCTCATTAACAGCCTGATCAATGAAGCCCTGCCTGGAATTTAATACTTATGTATTACTTTAGAGGCAAATGTTGTTTGACTCCAATTCCCACCATCCCTGATTATTTGCCTGGAGCTGATGTCCAAGATTTGGAGAAGCACAGATTAGCCTGCTCTGCTTTTACAGTGTTCAAAGTGCCTCATAGCCATCATTTCACTAACACACACAGTAGACTTGTAATAGAGGTCAAGCAGTTATGGTGATTGAGGCCAAGGAATCAGTACTTGCTTAATGACAGGCAAGATTTGGGGATTTCCAGTTCAGCCGTGGCCACTGTAGCACATCAACTCATAGAGAGAGAGTATCGAAGATGCTGCACTGCTGCAGAAGGAAAGAGCTATTCCTACCGGAAAGGGTGAAATGAGGAAGGAAAAGTATGGGAAATAAATAGAAGCAAAGAAATTACAGCAGCAGCAAAAGCACAGTGCTATAAATACCACGCTGAAAGCTGGCAACACCAATTTCAGTCATTATCGAATATCCCATGGTGCGACAGACCAGACATAATGGCTGTCCTGAGGTGTACTTAATTGGATAGAAATCACCATTTCAGCACCCTACCTCTGCCACAGGTTAAGTTCAAAAAAATCAATCTCAACTCTCCCCAGAATCAGGTACAAACAAATTTTATGGATGCAGCATTTGAACTGATATGCCTTCCAGCAGAGACTGGTTTATTAGGGCACTGCCCCACCTGTCTGCCTTCTTACGTCAACCATTCCAGGGTGAAGTATTTGCTATCAGCTTCCTCCTCAGTTTCACTGTTGCCCTTGTGGAACTCAGTGAGGGGAATGGGAGACAAAACTAGAATTTACTTGGCTGCCCCTAATATCGCTCTTCCTGCCAGCCCCGCCAGCTACACTGATGCCTTAATACAAACATGTCTAGACAATGGTGGCTTTCCATTTTTTCCTCCCAAGAGTAAGGAACAGATATGCAAGACCTAAACTGGTACTCATCGCCATTGCTAGCCCAGCGACCTCTCACTTCCATAAAGAGCAGGGAGTGAGTGGATTAACTCTAGTCTGTAGAATCTCTCCTGCTCCCCCCCCCCCCAATCCAGGCTGGTCCAATGCAGGGTAATCAGAGCTTGCATGGGAGGTCTAAGGGCTCTGTCTCAGTGCCCACATCTCATCTTGGGAGTCCAGTAGGGAACATCCCCTCAGAAGGCCGAGTCCTCAGCTGTGAGGGTCTGGAGGGTGCTGGTTGCCAGAGACCGCAGGGCAAAGGTAGGCACATCTGGCTTCACAATCAGGAACAGCTGGTGCCGCTTCCCATGGATGGCATAGGCCTTGTACGTAGAGTAGACCAGGTAACAGTGCTGAGGACAGTGGGAGAAGCCAGCCTGGAACTCCTCCTGCAGAGGGACTGAGGAAAGGACAACGAATATCAAGCTCCACAGGATATAACAGAGGCTGGAGGGCAAGTTTGGCCCCACATGCAGAATAGCAATTTTAAATAATAATTTATTATTTATACCCCGCCCATCTGGCTGGGTTTCCCCAGCCACTCTGGGCGGTTCCCAACAGAAACACGACAAAACACCAAACATTAAAAACTTCCCTAAACAGGGCTGCCTTCAGATGTCTTCTGAAAATAAGAGAGTTGTTTTTTTCCTTGACATCTGACAGGAGGGCGTTCCACAGGGCGGGCACCACTACCGAGAAGGCCCTCTGCCTGGTTCCCTGTAAACTTCACTTCTCACAATGAGGGAATCACCAGAAGGCCCTCGGCGCTGGACCTCAGTGTCCGGGCTGAAAGATGGGGGTGGAGACGCTCCTTCAGGTATACTGGGCCAAGGCTGTTTAGGGCTTTAAAGGTCAGCACCAACACTTTGAATTGTGCTTGGAAACGTACTGGGAGCCAATGTTGGTCTTTCAAGACCGGTGTTCTGTGGTCTAGGCGACCACTCCCAGTCACCAGTCTAGCTGCCGCATTCTGGATTAGTTGTAACTTCCTGGTCACCTTCAAAGGTAACCCCACGTAGAGCACATTGCAGTAGTCCAAGCGGGAGATAACTAGAGCATGCACCACTCTGGCGAGACAGTCTGCGGGCAGATAGGGTCTCAGCCTGCGTACCAGATGGAGCTGGTAGACAGCTGCCCTGGACACAGAACTGACCTGCACCTTCATGGACAGCTGTGAGTCCAAAATGACTCCCAGGCTGTGCATATGCAATCTGCCACCAGGGAATGTTGGCTTTGGTTACGGAAAAAAAGGAGGGGAACTATCTTTAAGCCTTTGAAGTTACAGTAAAAAAAAATTACTTAGAAAAGGTCCCTATGGTCACTGCCTCGCTGAGTCACCAGGAAGTTCCACCTGTCACAAGAACCTGAATTTTGCATAATAATAAAATGTTCCAACATGCAAATACTTGCCACAACTTGAGATGTCACAGAAGAACTTTCTGATTCCCAGGACGAAAGGGATAAAGAATCAAGAACTCACCTGCACTCTCTTCGAACTTCTCACAGGGGAAGTACAAGGAGACAGTGAGGGAATAGAAGGAGCGGAGGGCAGAGAGGCGATTTTTCAGGGGCATCTCAGATCCTGTAAAAGTGCGGAAAGATACATATTTAAATGCTCTGTTGAGAGACAAAGGGCTGGGCTCTCTCTGGCCTTCTCCAGCACAACGCAGCTTGCGCCATACCTTCAGCTGAAATGCCCAGAGGCTGCACGGTGAAGAGGCTTTTCCTCTGGTCTTGGTTGATCAGCAACAGCCTGTAGGAGATGAGATTGTGAACAGCAGCTGGTTATACTGGAGGCCGGGGGGGAATGCTGGCAAGACTGGCAGTATAATTTTCAAAAGGGTGGAACAAACATGAAGCCAGCCCCTACAGGGGTTCAGATCCTCAAAAGCGCTCTCTTCTCCCAGAAGACTCACCCCAGGATCCCAGGGGCAAGAGCGATGCCAGGAGGCAGGCACCGAGGAGGGGCTCTGGCACTTGCCTTCAGAAGATCCAGCAGCGGCTGCCAAAATCGCTTCACTAACTATAGGAAGAAAAAGAAAGGGCTTGGTAGCGCCACTCGGTTCCAGTTCTCTGGAGGGACAGAGAGCATGCCCTAAGCAAGGAAAACCGCAAAGCCTCCCTTCTTCCTTGAATAATAATAATAATAATAATAATAATAATAATAATAATAATAATAATAATAATTTATTTATACCCCACCCTCCCCAGCCAAAACATCAAATATATGACACATTACCATAAAATCAAGCAATCAATGAAAATACATCCTACATCCTAAAATCAAGTCAGAATCAAAGTGAAATCCAATCAGATGGCAGCCCGCAAAATAGGGAAGGGGGCCTTAAATGCTCACCAGGCCTAACTGTTTATACTGATCTTATAAGAGCCTGTGAGAAAGGTTGGGGGGCCACTTTCATGCAAGTTCTTATAAGGAGAGAGGGGGAGTCAGACTGCACCCCGGTCAAAGGCCTGGCAGAATAGCTCCATCTTGCAGGCCCTGTGGAAAGATGTTAAATCCAGCAGGGCCCTAGTCTTGTGTGACAGAGCATTCCACCAGGCCGGGGCCACAGCCGAAAAGGCCTTGACCATGGTCTAATTTCCTTGAGGCCCAGGACCTCCAAGATGTTATTGTTTGCGGACCGTAAGGTCCTCCGTGGGGCATACCAGGAGATGCTGCCCCATGCAGACCAGAAGAAGTGAGAGGATGAGGACAGCAACCAATGGGTGGGTCAGCCCTTTGCAAGGGGAGGGGCAAAACACTGAATTTCTCGTTCTTGCCTAAAGGGAATTGCCAGGAAAGGGATAGCACAGTCCGTAGAGCTATATGGCACTCTTAATCTCAGGGTTGTGGGTTCGAGCCTCATGTTGGGCAAAAGACCCCTGCATTGCAGGGGGTTGGACTAGATGACCCTCGTGGACCCGCCCAACTCTTCCATTCTATGATCCTATGAGTCCAAGTTGCTTCACTTCCAAGGTCTCTCTCTCTCACCTCATCAGCCAAGAACTGTAAGGAGGGCTTAGGCCCACACAGCAGCAGCACCTCCAAACCAGGCACGAGCTGGAGGGTCAAGAAGCGGTGGGGGACCTGTTGGGAGTGAGGGACACGCAGAATCAGAAAGCTACACTCCTCTACTGGCCCCTCCCTGAATCGCCAGCCAGCTCACCGTGGGGCTTCCATGAGGAAGGTAAACGGGCAGATCGCGGGAGGTGTGAGGGGGCAGCGAGCCCACCAGCCACACCAGCAGCATGGCCTCCGAGGCTGCCAGCTGCCACCACTGCTCTGTTGCACACAGCACCTGACCACCCACAAGCAGGCTGCCAAACCGCGACTCTGCTGCAGAGGCAAAGACTTCCAGGCACTCCTGAATCGGGAAAGAGCAAGGCAACACAACACAGGAAATGTAAGAACAGTCCCGACGGATTAGACCAAAGTTGTGATTCAGCATCCTGTTCTCATCTAGGGGATACCCACAAGTGCACAACAGCACTCTTCCCATGAGCGATTCCCAGTAAATGTTATTGAGAGACATACAGCCTCTGATAGATACAACTACAGTGGTGCCTCGCAAGACGAAAAGAATCCGTTCCGTGAGTCTCTTCGTCTAGCGGTTTTTTCGTCTTGCGAAGCAACCCTATTAGCGGTTTAGCGGCTATTAGCGGTTTAGCGGCTATTAAAGGCTTAAGGGATTAGCGGATTAGCTGCTAAAAGGCTATTAGCAGCTTAGTGCCTTAGAAAAAGGGGGTGGGGAGCGAAAAAAAATCGCAGGAACTCGCAAGACATTTTCGTCTTGCGAAGCAAGCCCATAGGAAATTCGTTTTGCGAAGCACCTCCAAAACGGAAAACCCTTTCGTCTAGCGGGTTTTCCGTCTTGCGAGGCATTCGTCTTGCGGGGCACCACTGTAATCCAGAATGCGGCAGCTAGACTGGTGACCATCTAACACCAGTCCTGAAAGACCTACATTGGCTCCCAGTACACTTCCAAGCACAATTCAAAGTGCTGGTGCTGACCTTTAAAGCCCTAAACAGCCTCAGCCCAGTATAGCTGAAGGAGCAGCTCCACCCCCAACGTTCAGCCCAAGAACAAGCCAGTCTCACCTGCAGTATTGCCCTGGAGGGCACCACTGTGCATTCCACACACTGGGTCAGGTCAGCACTGCATTTGCCAGGCTCCAGGAAACTGTCAATCAATTTGTAACATGCCTAAATTTGGGGAGGAGGAGGGAGAGAGATTTCATATTTAAGCTACCAGGGATAAAAACTGACTTCCAAACACATGGAATAGGTAATGAAATCCATTTTTAAAATATTTGAGTGATAAAAGTGTAACGTGTGAGATAAAAAGAAATCTGCAGCTAAGAATTCAGGCTTTGCCTAGTTTTTTACTAGAACACCGAAGTCCACCTGTTAGAGGCAGGGCAAGACAGATTAAGTACGAGGGAAGAAGCAGGGTCCGTATGCTAAATCCAGGAATCTGCAACCAGAACAAGAACCAAGTTGTTCCATGAAAAAATCCACTACTGGTCCCACCCATTCTGCAATATTTTTCAGCAACATCATTCGGAGGGAAGAGCTTTTTAGTTGTTACAACTGATACAGGAACCTCCAAGTCGCTAGCCATCCTCAGGTCAGGCGTTACCTTCAGGTCTTTTTTGAGACGTTCAATGTTGCGTGCATTCACCAGCTCCTCCAAGCCCAACACCAGCACCTGTAGTAAAACATACAATTGCCTCCTAAAGATCCTCTGGTTATTCCTTCTGCTTAAAGATTCTTAGAAAAAGATCCTCTGGTTATCCCTTCTGCCAAAGAGGGTATATACCACCTTGCCACAGAGAAGCACATCACCCAGTTCCTGCATAAGCTAAGCAGGTTTCTAGACACAGCTTGATATGCATGTGCTCAAGTGGATCACAAGATGTGGCAACAGAACACCCGTGTATTTTAGGAGCCAAAACTCTTGACTTCTCTGGCCTCAAATGTACACTTTATGCCTTCAGACTGGCTTATCTAGAAATAACCCCCTGCAAGTCTCCTCTCCACACCTAAGGGGAACCTGGAAGTGGTGCCCACCTTCCACGTTCCAAATTTGCTTTCTCTGCCATTCTTTCTACAAATGCGAAAGGATGGTTAAGGTGTGCTATGGTTAACTAATGCACAAATAGCAATCAAATTGCACAAAACGTTTAGCAGGTAGGACAGGTAAGCAGCTGGGAAATGAAAGTTGTTGGGAAGACAAACTTTCCTTTTCCATATCTTACTGAAATGGACCATTTCCAGCAAGACACTAGACTGGGCTTGTGGGTTGTTGTTGTTTTTTTGCTATTCCGCATCAGCCTTCATCAATCTGGTGCCCTCCAGATGTTTTGTACTACAACCAGCCCCAGCCAGCACAAGGAGCTGTAGTCTAAAACATCTGGAGGAAGCCAGTTTGCTGAAGTTTTCTCTAAATCAGCAGCAGTAGCTCTAGGCACACATCACAACTCAGATACCTTGGCTGAAGAGGATCAGTACCCTATGAAGTTTATATAACTATTTAACAAACACACACAAACACCAGAAAGCACAGTTGCTTAAAACTGAATGCCACTCAACTGAGACAGCTGCTCCCTTTGGAATTATGTACCGTTCCAATGCACTGGCTTGCCTCCCATTTTCCTGTTACAGACTAAGGCTGATATGACGTTCCACCACCTTTGACTGCTCACCATGGCACTGAAGACATTTTCAAGGAGTCTTCCAAGGCTGAAGTCACTGGCACCTTCATCTGAGGACAGCACAATGAGGGTGATGCTGGGAACACCAAACACAAAAATGTTAAGGATATAAATATAGACAGTAAATCTACAGGAACTCTTCACCTTAAATGCCACCATGTTCAACAGAGATGCAGCCTACAAACAGCTGTCTACAACCATGATGGCTAGCAACTTGATTTGGTTTGCCATCACAAAAGAAGATGTGAAAAACTTGAGTGAACCCTATAAAGCTATATTGTATTTATGTGGTAGCCTGCTGGCCATAGATGGCAAGGAACTGTGTGCAGGAAAGTGAAAATGCTGCTAGAGGAAGGAGGACAAGCATAGTAATGCAGCCCACTTTCCTTCCTCTGACAGCCGCAACTGAGTAGTAAAAAATTATGTAAGTTAGCAACTGTTGCCCCTAATTTACTAGGTATCTGCTGCTACATTTTAAAAAAATGATCATTAGGGCTGAAAAGCCTAATGAAAAGAAGCTTGTGTGTGTGTTTCTGTTCAGCTCTTTAGTATTTTTGTGTTACATTTTAGAACAGAGCTCTGCAACAATGAAAGCAAGAATGAGATAAAGTTATTAGGGTTTGAAGAAGGCCCCCTTGGATTGAATAAAATATATAAGAACGCTGCACAGGTCTTACAAGACATTACAAATGAGAGGGATTTGTCCCTCTGCCCCCGCTGCTCCTGCTAGATTGAAATTCCTGCCCTCTGCTGGAAGCAAAATGCACCCCTCTTACCACAATGAACCCTGAGGAAGGCATGGAACCTCACCTGTTATGAAACACTTTCCACACCACTCGAGTATTCTCTGTACAGGCAGCAGTCAGTAGGACATCCAGGTTGGAGCCAAACATATGAACCCCATTCAGGGAGCCAATCACAGAGAATGGCAACTGTGGGATAAAGGTAAGCTTTAGTATTCTATATACAGTATTAATATGCAAAGCTGTTATATACTGAGTCAGACTCCTAATTTTCCCCATTCAGACTGACAGCAGCAATTCAAAGTCAGTGTGGAGGTTTATTTTTTTGCCCTGCTAACGGAAGGGGTTTTAAATCAGCTTTTGCTAACCTGGTGTCCTGCAGCTGTTTTGGACTCCAACTTCTGTCACCCCCACCAGCCAGTGGTAGCAAGGACTGATGGGAATTGTAGTCCAAGGCAGCTGCAGGGCTGTAGTTTGGTGAAAGCTGCTTTAACTTTATCGTGTTTTTAATCTGTTATGTAATCTTTGTACAGTATTTGAATTGCTCCTCTCTGATTTTAAGTTGCCTTGTAGATGTCGATGAGCAAATAATACCGTATCAGATCATTCAGTATTGACTAACTGATAATGACCCCTGCAAGATATCAGGCAGAGAGAGACAGAGAGGTCTTTCCCAGGCCAGCCAACTGAAATTAGCTGCAGATTGTCAAGGGTTGTAGCAGGAACCACCTTCGAGGCATGTTGCTTTACTGCTGAAAAATGGATCTTCCGTACAAACCTATGAAGTCGCTATGTCATACCACTGGGCCACATACCCCAAGGCTCTCTACTTTGACCAACAGCATCTTTTCAGGCGTTGCTCTTTCCCAAAGGTAATTCCATACACAAAGTACATGCTGTACCCACAAAGAATCACAGAACTGTAGAGTGGGAACGGACCATGAGAGTCAGCTGGTTCAACACCCCGCAATGCAGGAATCTTTCGCCCCAAAGGGGTCTTGAACCCATGACTTTGAAATTAAGAGTTTCCTGCTCTACTGACTGAGTTCTCTTTGATGAACCGCCCTGAGATCTTGCGATGAAGGGCAGTACAGTGGTACCTTGAGTTAAGAACTTAATTCGTTCTGGAGGTCTGTTCTTAACGTGAAACTGTTCTTAACCTGAAGCACCACTTTAGCTAATGGGGCCTCCCGCTGCTGCTGCGCCGCCGGAGCACGATTTCTTTTCTCATCCTGAAGCAAAGTTCTTAACCCGAGGTACTCTTTCTGGGTTCGTGGAGTCTGTAACCTGAAGCGTCTGTAATATAAATCTAATAAATAAAAACAAGGGCGCAGCGGGGTGGGAACACAACGCCCCACCTGCTGCTTGGAAGAGCCACCTCGGCTCCTGCAATACAGAGGCACTCCGCTGCTGGCCGTGAGGCACAGCAAAGTCACGGCACCTCCTGCTTCGTCCCACATCTTGGGGGCTCCTCCGCTCGCTCTTCTCCGTCAGCGGCTCTGCACAAAGGAAGAAACAGCCCCCTGGTCACCGCCGACGCCCCGTCAGGTCTCCCCGCCTCTCTTTCCGCTCCTCCAGCACGACCACGTCAGCCGCCATCTTGGGGAGCCCGCTGCACGCTGGGGCGCGAGCGACGCCGTCACCGTGGCAACAGGCGCCTCTCAGTGATTGGCTCGTTCGCTCCCCTTCCCTTCCCGCGCCACGCCCCCTCTGCATTTCCATTCGGTCCTCCTGGGACACGGGGGCGGGAGGCGGTGCTGTCAATCCAGAGGGGAGGGGAGGGCGCCTCCGTGTTGCGTCCTCGGTGCGCGCCGGGGAGCGGACCAGAAGGAAACCGCTTCCGGTGCGGTTCAGAGGGAGAACGAGGAAGAGAAGCCGGATGTCTGCGTTGGGTATGGGAATTGGAAGGGGGGTGGGGCTGGAGGTGGGGGGCCCTTGCTTAGGACAGGTGGGGTTTTTTTTGGGGGGGGGTCCGAGGAGAGCATAGAGGCTGAAGCTACAATTCCCCTCCCTGCTTTTCTTAGTAGGCGCACCTCCCCACCCCTATTGACCCTCCCTCGCCCCCAAACTCTCCTCCAGCAAAGCCAAAATGTTCCTTTCTAATTTATTTAGGAGGCTACTGTAAGCAGGTGAAAACATTAGCAGGATTTTCATAACACTTGTAAAGTAGCAATTATCATGGACAATATGGAGAGATTTTAAAAAAGCATGGATTATGGAATCATATGCAGTTGGAAAGGTTGACAAAAGGACCCATGGAGGGGATGGTGGGAAGCGTGGAGATTCAGGGAAATCTCTAAATATGGATATGTATTTGGTATTGTTATAGCTTTATATTTGTAAAATCAAATAAAAATCGTTTCCAAATATATATATGTTGCACGTTGGGGAGAAAATGGGGTGTGTGTCCTCCTCCCTCCCACCCCAGAACTCAAGGCCAAGCAGTGGAAACTTCTGGGCTGCAGATTCACGGCCGGCAAGCGAGAAGCCTTTGTTTTGCCCAGTCCAGTGTTATTACATTTAAGGAACTTGCTGAAACAAGATGGAAGAGGGAGAAAGGTTACGCTAGTGCAGTTTTATTTAAACAGAAATAGATGGCTTAATGTTGTTTTTCAAAAGGGGAACTGTCAACTGGTGCTAAGCATGACAGCTAAGTGGCTGCTGCTGCCCCACCCCCTAAACGAAGGCTGTTTCTGAAAACCAGTTTGGGGTGGGGTTGTTATTCGGTTTCTCATCTGCCTAGCTCCGTGAGGTTATAGCAATATAAAAAGGCAATGCTGAAATCAGTTTAAAAGCAAGCTAGAAGAATAGGGTGGGTCCTAAAATATATATTTCTGCTTTCAGAGGCTTGTAGACTCATGGGAAATAGCCAGCCAGCCAGTGTGGGAAGTGGGATGTTGGACTAGAATTCCTTTCTCACCACATGACAAGCTCCTTTGTTACTCCTGAGCTGTCACTTTCCCTCTCTGTAATTGTCTTCACCACCTTATTTGGATTACAGACCAGGAACGCGGGTGGCGCTGTGGGTTAAACCACAGAGCCTAGGACTTGCCAATCAGAAGGTCGGCGGTTTGAATCCCTGCAATGGGGTGAGCTCCTGTTGCTCGGTCCCTGCTCCTGCCAACCTAGCAGTTCGAAAGCACGTCAAAGTGCAAGTAGATAAATAGGTACCGCTCCGGCGGGAAGGTAAATGGCGTTTCTGTGTGCTACTCTGGTTCACCAGAAGTGGCTTAGTCATGCTGGCCACATGACCCGGAAGCTGTATGCCGGCTACCTCGGCCAATAAAGCAAGATGAGAGCCGCAACCCCAGAGTCTGTCACGACTGGACCTAATGGTCAGGGGTCCCTTTACCTTTGCCTTCACCACCTTATTTGGATTACAGCCCAGGAAAGGGGGAAAGGCGATGAAGGGCTGGGGTTGGGGTTAAGGAGAGGCCCTTAGGTTGCATCTGACACATGTGCTGGAATTTCCCCACCCTTGGACTAGAATTTTGCTGTGATTGAGCAGGTCTTTTGCATCTACAACCCACCTGCCTGACCCTACCTTACCTTCAGATCCACTTCCATTTGACTTGCTTCTCTCTCTTTTACCCATTTCTCATTTCCCTCCTTCTCCTCTTCTGCCCTGCTTATTTAATGAAAAGACAGTGACCCCTTAAAGAGACCACAAGGTTCTGTGTTTTATACAGCATGTGTACCTTTGTTATGGAATAAATGTTAAATAGCCGTTGATTTCAACCTTGCCTCTGTTATTAATGTTTTTGCCACGTTACCTCACCACGGGAAGCTGGAGGAGATGGTGGTGCCAACCCTGGACATGCCTGCTCAGCCCATGGGGATGGTTGCGGATGTGGTTTTCGTCATCGAGGGCACTGCCAATCTCGGGCCCTACTTCGAGTCCTTGCGCAAGCATTACCTTCTTCCTGCCATTGAGTGAGTGTGTTTTTTTTTAAAAGTAATATTTATTTCATTTTTCACAAATACAAAAAATAAAAAAATAAAAAAGACAAAATACAATGGAATAGAAAAAAATTAAAAAGACAGAAAAAAAGACAAGAATAAGAAAAATACATAGAAAACCTCCCCCCCACCCCCCAATAAGAAAAAAGCAAAAGAAAGACATTTAAGAAAGAAAACACTTCCATTTTTCAAAATTCCATCTTTCTGTAACTTATTTCCTCGACCTCCTCCCTCCTCCCTTTTTGTATTCCAATTATTAGTTAGATCAGCAAATTCTTTCCATCTTTCACTGTTTACTCACTTATTTATCTTTATCCTTTTAAACCTTATCCTCCCATCAACCATCTAAAAAATTATCTATACTCCAATCTAATAAAGAGAGAAAAGAAAAAACCCTTAAGTCTTATACCCTTAAATCCTAATGTCACAAATCCTTATCATATTTCCACTAAAGTCCAATAAATTCATTCCACCATCTCCCTACGTTCCTTAATTATGCAATTTGAGTGAGTGTTTTGCATGGCCCCAGGATGCAACTGCAGTAGTAGCTTTGTTGCAAGAAAGGAGAGGCTCTTGGGAGACCCTCATAGGGAAGGAAATGTTGGGGGAATACTCCTTTCATGGGAAGGACTGCAATCATTCACTTTGCATCCTATTTGGAAATGAGCTTCACTGAAATCGATGAGATTTGATGCTTAGTAAGAGGCATTGGAACAGGGAGTGCAGGAATAAAATATATTCCAAATAGGGTTTTTCATTAGCTGAATAAACAACTGTAATTAGAAATATTTGTTAACTTTCCTGATCCCAAATGACATAATTTTGGGACATGGAGAGGAATCTAAATTAAAAGAAAAACACATTTGCAGAATTTACAGAACTATCATGAATAATTTTATTTATGTTTGCCCCAGCAACCAGGCAAGTAGAGCATGGCAAGTCACTAAACTGGGAATAGTGATAATAGAAAAAAATAATCCTGTGATTTCACATCCTCAAGTGCATGCCAGTTTCTCTAATGTGAGCCAACCCTTTGGCATTTTTGTCAAATCTTCTCTTTTATTTCCAGGTACTTTAACGGTGGTCCCCCTGCTGAAACAGACTTTGGAGGAGACGTAAGTGTGTGGGTGCACTTTTGAATTTGTTAATGAATTCAAGGAATTTTGTGGGCTCTGAAGATCACCTTTCTTTTGAGTATACCTACATTATTACAGTGGTGCCTCGCAAGACGAAAAGAATCCGTTCCGCAAGTTTTTTCGTCTTGCGGTTTTTTCGTCTTGCGAAGCAAGCCCATTGGCGGATTAGCGCTATTAGCGCTATTGACATTTTAAGGGCTAAAAACGGCTTTTTTAGGCTTAAGGGATTAACAGTTTTGCTGGTAAAATGCTTTTAGCAGCTTAGCGCTTTAGGAAAAGGGGTTTTGGAGCGAAAAAAAATTTCAAAATGTTTCGTCAATTTTCGTCTTGCGAAGCAAGCCCATAGGGAAATTCGTCTTGCGAAGCGCCTCTGCAAACGGAAAACCCTTTCGTCTTGCGGGTTTTCTGTCTTGCGAGGCATTCGTCTTGCGGGGCACCACTGTACCTGGTTGGTTGGTTGCTTACTTATTTACTTAAAGCATTTTTACCTTACTCTTCAACTGAAAAGATTAAATGATAGTTCCAACCCTAAAGCTCACAAAGACACAATGTCAAAGGAAAAGGGATGTTTGGGGGAGCTGTAACAAGCAATGGAGTCTCTTTCCCGGGCTGCCCAAATCTCTAATCATACAATTTTTGGTAATGTTCTCATTGTTTAAAATGGCCTTTTCAATAATGAGAATGGACAGATTCCCTTCTCATGAAGATTGATCAAAGCACTGAGGAATAGTCAACATTGTGCCCTCCGGATTTAATAGACTACAAATCCCATCACCCCTGACCATTGGCCAAACTGGCGGGGAAGGATGGGAGCTGTACCCTCCATATCATCTAGAGGGCACATGTTGGTTACTTTAATGGAAGCCAAAGCTCCTGATTTGCGACACAGCCAAGCAGAAGACCAATGTCCCTTCGTTTGATAGTCAGGGTACTGAAAATTTGGCCCAGAGCTACCCTATCTAACCAGCTTCTGCCTCCCATCCTCATCTACAGTATGGTGGTACCCAATACAGCCTGGTGGTGTTCAATACGGTGGACTGCGCCCCTGAGTCGTATGTGCAGTGCCATGCACCAACTAGCAGCGCTTTCGAGTTCGTCACATGGCTTGATAGCATTCAGTGAGTCTGGGACAGTACATTATGTTCTTTTATTGGCTGCATTGTGCTACACAAGGGTTGCATTTTCGTGTGTAAGGGCTTAATACTGAAGAGGAATCTGATGTCTTGTGACTTTTTGCAATCAGGAAATACGTCTTGGCATAACAGCACAGCAAATGTTATGGGGGAATAATGTTCAGTTGCCCTTAGTTTGGGTCCATGGCCTGCCTCACAATTATCTTTCTCCTCTGCTTGTGTCGCATGCTGAGGCCTAGGTTCATCTATGAATAGAATGGCCTGGTTGGGAGATGGATGGGTCATCCAATTCTGAGTGATGGAATAGAAGGAAAATCTTCTGGGTTTTCTAGGATTGGTAGCCAAGGTCTTCAAAGATTCCTGAGAAACATGTGAAGTACAGAATATGAATCTTGAAGACTCCATGGCTTCACAAATATTTTATTAGCCCTTTCAACTTAATCAAGTTTAAATGATTTGGGTGGTGGACCTGGGAAAGAATCTCTGCACAAAAACTTAGGAGATCCACTGTCAACTGGAGTAGACCAGCCTTCTTCAAGCTGGTGCCCACCAGATGTTTTGAGCTACAACTCCTCTCAGCCCTAGCAAGCAAGACAAAAGGTTGGGGATAATGGGAGTTGCGCTTCAAAACATTTGGAAGTGATCAGGGTCAGGTTGAGGAAGATTGGAATGGCCAATACTGGACTAGTTGGACCAAAAGCTTGATGGTATTTAGCATTTGTGTGTATGCCTGGGCTCTGGGGTTTGAAAAGGAGACCTTTGGTTCCCTGCACTGGTCCTCTTTATCATTTTGGTTCCCCTAATTTCAGATTTGTGGGTGGTGGCGGCGAGAGCTGCAGTCTCATCTCAGAAGGGCTCAGCACCGCTCTGCAGCTCTTTGATGACTTCAAAAAGATGAGAGAGCAAATGTAAGTGGTTTTTGTGTGTGAAGGGAGGGCAAAAAGGATACAATGGGCGTGCATCTGTGTTTAATATTTACAGAACATTAGATGTTTAAAATTGCGAAACCTTTTTGCTTTGCTTTGTGGTTTCCCTAGATCTGGAGTTGTTTTGCAGAAAAAGGGCAAAAACATCAGTCCAGGTTGCAGGCCATATTGAAAACAAACCACTTTTGTTTAATGTGAATGAGCAGTGTGCTGGTGCACTCTTTTCAATGTTCTTGCTCTGCTACTCCCTTCCTCCCGCTGCTGGGATACAAATGTTAGTCCAGCTTGTTATGACCTCTGAACTCCAAACAGACCCCAAGCAGCAAGCCAAGAGCAGACCTTGATCACTACAGTCATACCTTGGTTCTCGAATTTAATTCACTCTGGGAGTCTGTTTGACTCCCAAAACGGTTTAAATACCAAGGTGCGGCTTCTGATTGGCTGCAGGAGCTTCCTGCAGCCAATCGGAAGCCGATTCGGACGTTCGGCTTCCAAAAAACGTTCGCAAACCGGAGCACTCACTTCCGAGTTTGTGACGTTCAGGAGCTGATTTGTTCGACAACTAAGGCGTTTGACTACCAAGGTATGACTCTACGGGGTTGTGTTTCTTGTCATGGTGGTTTTCAGAACCATTTGCGATTTCCTTTGGAAAGTCATAAGATATCTAGAAATGAAAGGTCTCATGGGTGGGGGGTGACGCTTGAGCTTCTGTGCCAACTATGGGAGCTTTTTCATGCCCTTGTTTGTTTGTTTTTTAAATTATGCGCTTCCCGTCTCCTCAAGTGGCTCAGAGTTCCTGGGGCAGCTACACCGTCTGTTGTTGTTTTTAGATGATTTACAAATTGCTTACATTTTGGGGGGGGGGGGGAATATAAGCAGTTTACAATATTTCTTAACATCCTCAATAAAGATCAAATACAAACAATGCTATAAAAGTACCTGTATTATAAAACACCACCGTTAAGTAGGGCATCCTCTTAAACATCAGAATAAATATTAGACATGAAAGTTGACTACAAAAATGCAATGGAAATCCCACATTTAAGAACAAGTTAACTGAACAAAGCATCTTCTAAACTTCAGTATAAAAAAATTCAAGTGGAAATTAACTACAGAACGATATATTCCGTATTTTGATTAACCTAATCGTTATTTTTGGAGAGAGCACAGGAGATACATTCAAATACAGTGATACCTTCCATCTCAAACTCCTTGGCTCCCGAACAAATTGGCTCCCGAATGATTGAAGCCTGGAAGTGAGTGTTCCGGTTTTCGAATGTTTTTTCGGAAGCCGAACATCCGATGGAGCTCCTGCAGCCAATCAGAAGCCACACTTTGGTTTCCAAACATTTTGGAAGTTGAACAGACTTCCGGTACCGATTCTGTTCGACTTCCAAGCTGCGACTGTACTTGCTTTAGTTGCAAATATTGAAGCAGAGTTGAAGGCAGTTTCATCCCTGAAAGCTGAAGGGAAAGCAATTGCTTTCCTGAAAGCTAGGATTGGGGAATCTCCAGGTGGGATGCTCGAGGCTCAGGTCAGCAGGACATTGCAGATGGGCTGATGTGCACCTCCTCACAATCCCTTCTCACTTTATTGCCCCATGGGTTCTTTGAGCATCTTAGTAGTGCCAGCAAAACGCTACATTGCTTTTGAAAACCTAACTGTATCAAAGCACTGCACGCTTGGACCTTTTGGTCCCCAAGACTCACCTGTTTCTCCCCCCACTCCCCATGTTCTCCCCCAAACAGAGGTCCCACACATAAAGTCTGCATCCTAATCTGCAATTCCCCACCCTACCTGCTTCCAGCTGTGGAGAGTACCACATACTCTGGCTACACAACAGAGAATTTGGTGCAGAAGATTGGTGATGTGAGTAGAAGAAGCTTGGTTGAAACTAGACTCCTCGTTTCTCCAGATTCATTCATTCATTCATTATTGTATTTGTATGCAGTGGTACCTCCGGTTAAGTACTTAATTCGTTCTGGAGGTCCATACTTAACCTGAAACTGTTCTTAACCTGAAGACCACTTTAGCTAATGGGACCTCCTGCTGCTGCCGTGCCGCTGGAGCACAATTTCTGTTCTCAACCTGAAGCAAAGTTCTTAACCTGAAGCACTATTTCTGGGTTAGCAGAGTATGTAATCTGAAGTGTATGTAACCTGAAGCGTATGTAACCTGAGGTACCACTGTACCACCTTTTCTTCTAAGGATATCAAGGTGGTGTTCATTGTTCTTCCTCTTCCCCAGTTCATCCTCACAACCAGACCAAGATAGGCTTAGTTCAGGGATATTTTAAAAATAATAATTTTATAAGTCATGCGTCCTTGTTTCTCAATTTGATCCTTTTACGTGGTTTTGCACGTTTTGTGTTACTTCTAGCTTTGTAAGATTTTGTGGTGTTTTATGCATTGTGACTTTTTAATTATTATTATAGTTTAGTCTTTGTCGTAACTGTTAAGTGTAAACCGTTTCATTGTTATTTGCCGATATTCAGTTTTACCGTTTGCTGTTGAACGCCAATAGATTATTGAATATTGCTTTATTTGATCTAAGTTGTTTATTTTAAAATTACGTTTTTATTGTGGCTTTTTTTAGTGTCAGATCAGATTTGTTATGAGGCAAGGGAGCTGGGCATGTTTAGCCTGGAGAAGAGGAGGTTAAGGGGTGATATGATAGCCATGTTCAAATATATAAAAGGATGTCACATAGAGGAGGGAGAAAGGTTGTTTTCTGCTGCTCCAGAGAAGCGGACACGGAGCAATGGGTCCAAACTACAAGAAAGAAGATTCCACCTAAACATTAGGAAGAACTTCCTGACAGTAAGAGCTGTTCGACAGTGGAATTTGCTGCCAAGGAGTGTGGTGGAGTCTCCTTCTTTGGAGGTCTTTAAGCAGAGGCTTGACAACCATATGTCAGGAGTGCTCTGATGGTGTTTCCTGCTTGGCAGGGGGTTGGACTCGATGGCCCTTGTGGTCTCTTCCAACTCTATGATTCTATGTGATGGTCTTCGCTATCTATTCTGTTGCTTCTTCAGCTTGTAAACCGCCTTGCGTGTAGCAACGTAGGAAGGCGGCATACAAATTAAACGCAACATGAAATTGAAAGGAAAGGTGGGCTGCACCATGTTCCCTCCTCTGATCATCTGCCAAGGATTGCTTCCCACACGCCAGTCAGAGTTAGACAGTTCGGGGGATTTGGGGAGCTTTTAGGGGTCTCCTTTCAACATGGGAATGGATTCTTCCTCTGCTCACCTGTTCCACCTCTTTTCCGCAGCGTGGGATCCACTTTTCCATTATCTCCCCCCGGAAGCTCCCTGCGCTGCGCATTCTCTTTGAAAAGGCCGTGACGGGGGGCATGATGGAAGGCCAGCTCAAGGACTACAGCCAGGACCCCCGGCATATGATCCTCATACGCGGCATGGCTCTTCCAGGTAAGATCTGGCCTGGGAGCAAGCTGTGGGCAGGGGCCAAGAAGCGTCACACGCACCCTTTGAGTCAAGAAAGGGTCTTGGACATCTGTTTACTGCAGGGTGATAGCTGTGCATCAGGCTCTAGGACTGTGCTCAGTAACGGCGAACTGTTTTTGGACTACAATTCCCATCATCCCTGACCACCAGCTAGCTAAGGATGATGGGAGTTTTAGTCCAAAAACAACTGGAAGACCCCAAGTTTGGGAAACCCTGTTTGGTAAAGCTTCTGTTTACTGATATTTTTTGCCTTTCCGCTAGTCTGCTCAAGGAGGACAGATCAGTCTCCTGTGCTGGTTTCACACCTGTCAATTCAGAACTCTGTTCTTACTCGTTTCTGCAGTGATCGGCCACAAACTGTCTAATCGGCAGCAAAACGCGTATTTAAACGCAGTTTTTGAACATACTTTACCCTACAACAGCCATTCTCGTATGCATTTTGGTACGTTAATCTTGAGCCAAGAACTGCATTGCAACATTTGGAGAAGCAGGAAACCCGAAAGATAACTGTGTTCTGATCTGCAGAAAGGACTGGGACGTGTGTGTCAGCTCTGTCCCTATCAAGGAACAAAGGACTCAAACATCCCCTGCACTCGGGGTGTTGAGCAGCACTTGGACTAGAGAAGTTGGGCTAAACGAAGATCAAGATAATTTTAACAGTAGAAAATGGGTCAGGGAATTATAGGGACAGAACTACCTAAATTGTATAGAAATTTATTTATGTATGCTACTACAGCAGCAAGATTGCTACTTGCCCAAAAGTGGAAGAAGCAGGGGTTCCAGTAAAGGAAGAATGGATACAAAAACTTATGGAATATGCAGAAATGGTGAAACTTACAGGAAGAATGAGAAATCAAGATAACAAACTTTTTATTAAAAAAAAATGGAAATGGTTTATTGAATATTTACAGATAAATTGTAAACAATAGCAGGATTATTGTAGTAACCTGCAGTTTCATAAGAGTATATATCTACAGTAGACAATTAAATGAGCAAGCTAAAGGAATTTGGATATGCAGAAGATATTAAAAAACAAATTGAAGAAACTGCAGAAAGAGGGGTGAGGAAGTCAAATTTTGAAATGTTAAGTGGATTGTAAAACTAATGAAATGTATTAATTTGAAAAGTATAAATAAAAACTTGTTATTTTTAAGGAATTCAAAAAAAGAAAATGGGGCGGGGGAATGTTAGTCCCTCTTCTGTTACCGGCAGCAGGAGGGTTGAGTCAATGCGCACATCCTGGGGGTGGGGGGGAGAGAATTGCCTGTTGCGCACTTCCTGCTTGATGACTAATATCTCCTCTCTCTTTTCCATTTGCAGTAGGCGGAGGAGCAGCCGCCAACACGCTGCAGGCTAAGCAAGCTGTGCCCCAGCCCCAGCTCCCCACGGTTCCACCCCAGCTCCCTCCCACCCCACCTCAGGCCCTGCCGGCAGTTTCTCAGCCATACCAGGTACATCCTTTGCCCCAGTAGGTGGCGGTGGCAGGATGCCGCCTCCTGAAAGTTCATCCCTCTCCAACCTTGCCCATCTCTTCTTTTTAGGTGACGCCATCGGCTACGCTCACTGCGGCCCAGGCTGCAGCTCAGTCTGCTGTGGAGGCGGCCAAGAACCAGAAAGCCAGCTTGAGCAACCGCTGTGAGTCCCTTGTCTGTTCCCACAGGATTGGGGTTTCTTGGGGAGGGTGCAAGCTAAAGAAGGGTGAGGCAGTGAGATTTTTTGTGGTGGAATACAGTGGTACCTCAGGTTACATACGCTTCAGGTTACAGACTCCGCTAACCCAGAAATAGTGCTTCAGGTTAAGAACTTTGCTTCAGGATGAGAACAGAAATCGGGCTCTGGCGGCACGGCAGCAGCAGGAGGCCCCATTAGCTAAAGTGGTGCTTCAGGTTAAGAACAGTTTCAGGTTCAGAACGGACCTCCGGAACGAATGAAGCACCGTATTTTTCGCTCTATAAGACGCACCAGACCACAAGACGCACCTAGTTTTTGGAGGAGGAAAACAAGGAAAAAAATATTCTGAATCTCAGAAGCCAGAACAGCAAGAGGGATTGCTGTGCAGCGAAAGCAGCAATCCCTCTTGCTGTCTTGGCTTCTGGGATAACTGTGCAGCCTGCATTCGCTCCATAAGACGCACACACATTTCCCCTTACTTTTTAGGAGGGAAAAAGTGAGTCTTATAGAGCAAAAATACGGTACTTAACCCAAGGTACCACTGTAGTTAGGGCCAGAGTTGCCAGCTTGCAAGGGCGATTGGGGTAGGGAGAGGAAATGTCCTGATGTTGGGGTTCATGGTGGCTGGTCCCGTGACCGTATTTCCTTCTGTCTCTTCCATAGTTGCCTCCTTGAACCCCATGCAGCCCGCCTTCAGCCAAGCTCCCGCACAGACCCTCCCCGCAGGCTCCGTACCAGCCCTGCCTCCCAAGCTCCCTGCTTCTTCGCAGGCCAGTCTGGTTTCCACGGTAACAACAGGCTCCGGCCTCCTGGTCCCACAACCAGTACAGGCCCCGCCACCGGCCGGGCCCTCAGCCATGGTATGTACATTAGGCCCCTGGAGGTCTTTGCATGAGATGCGTGTGGGGGGGAGAGGTGTGCATATCTTTGGGGGGGGGGGGAGGCCACCTTGTCCTTCGAGAAGTGGTTGTGAGATGCATGCTTCGCGCAAAGGGTGATGGCCGAAACACTATCAGAGCACTCAGTTTGCAGGGAATGCTTTGGAAAAGGAATGTGCCAAATTCTCCTCTGGGCTCTCAAACCGGCTGCAAGCAACTGGTTCATTTTGCTGTTGCTTTATTCCACCTCCCCACACTTGCCTCTGCACAGGACATAATGCCAAGAGATCCACTTTCTTTTCTTTAATGATTCTTAATTAAAATGCAAACTCAAGAATAAAACAAAATCACAAAAAACAGGTATGAAATATTGAAGCTGAGACAAAAAGAGGGAGGGGGTCCAAAGGGGGGGGGTTATTGGGTTGTCGTTTTTATTCTGATTATGTATTTTGTGGTTTTACATTTTGATTTTATTCTGTGAGCCGCCCTGAGACCTCTGGGTATGGGCCATTATATTAATAAGAATAAGAATAAAAAGAATAAAAATAAATAATAATAATAAAACTTCATTGAGAACAGATATTTACTTACAAGCTGATATACAGATGCTATTTAACCCCAAAGAAGCCTACCTCAAATGCACAGAAATGTATCAAACAAGTGTTGGAAATGTAAGGACTGTGAGGGGTCGTTCTGTCATACGCGGCGGACTTACAGGAAGGCATATATAATGAAATTAAGGACAATCTTAAAGTGACTTTCCCAAGAGGCCAGGATCCTTCCAGCTGGGGATACCAGACAGCGAAATCCCAAAGGAAGCCTCGGCAGTATTTATGTCTGTGACTATACCACAAATTCTGTGTGCTCACAAATGGCAGGAGAAGACAACATCCTCAAAGGAAGAATGTTTGATGGAAATCTTGGAATACACAGAGATGGCAAAATGGATGGCGTTGATAAAAGATACGAATTTAGAATCTTTTAAAGAAGACTGGAAACCCTTTCCTAGTCCACATTCGAAGATCATAGCGAGGTTTGAAGTGTTAGAAAACAGCAGAAACCCATATTAAGGAACATGATAAAGAGGGATGAAATGAAATAAGGTGGAACCTTAAGACGCAGTTGTATGTAATTTGGGTTATAGACATCGATGTCGGGTGAGAGGGAAGTCACTTGTTTTGTTGGAGTACCGTAGTATCTCAGAAGTCAAATGGAATCTGTTCCGAAAGTCCATTTGACTTCCAAAACATTTGGAAACCAAGGCGCGACTTCTGATTGGCTGCAGGAAGCTCCTGCAGCCAATCGGAAGCTGTGGAAGCAGCGTCAAGACGTTCAGGTTCCAAAGAACGTTCACAAACCAGAACACCCAGGTTTGTGGGATTTGGGAGCCAAAGCATTCGATTCGCAAGGCGTTCAGGATCCAGGGTATGACTAATCGTTGAGTAACGAATGGAAATAAGATAAAAGATCATTATAAAAAGAGAACAAAGGTTTACAGATGTGAGAGAAAGCCCTCCGGAAATCAACGGCTTCAGGGCCTGGTCTCAAGAGCGTTGGGCTCCAGACCCTGATAAAACACAGCCTGGGCTCCCAGACATTATGTCTCTCTCTTCTCTGCCTCTCCCCCCACCCCACAGCCTAGTGGCGTCCCTCCCAACAGCATGAACGTGGCTCAGCCAGCGCAGCCACAAATCGGGGCCACGCAGCAGTCGGTCACGAACAAGGTGATAGCGTGGAGCGGCGTGTTGGAGTGGCAGGAGGTGAGAGCTGACTCGTGGCGCGGGGGGAAGGGTGAACCGAGAGCCCAGAACCGGTTTTGCCTGGCATGTTTTGACAGTCTGCCCTATCCCTCTTCCCCCAGAAGCCCAAGCCGGCTTCAGTGGATTCCAACACCAAGCTGACTCGCTCCCTGCCCTGCCAGGTGTACGTCAATCAAGGAGAGAACCTGTGAGTGCCTGTCTGCGGGTCACCAAAGGAGGGGGAAAGTGCGGTGGTCAATGGCTACGGGGCAAAATATAGCGATATTCTGCCTCCACTGTCAGAGGCACCGAGTTTCTGGGCACCGGAAGTAGGGGGAACTCAGCTGTGATCGGGGGCTGCTTGCGGGGTTTCCCATAGGCATATTGTTTAATTATCTGATCGATCGATTGGTTGCATTTGTATCCCATCTTCTTCTCTAAGGATCTCCCAGGCACTAGGCCGGCATTCTAACCACTGCTCCACACTGCCTCTCAAAGGCACCCGGATTTGAATTAGGGGCCTCTCAATCTGCGGTCAAACGCTCTGCCCTTCTGCTGGCCGCTTTGAGGAGACCAGATGAGCATTTGGCCCAATCTAGCGCTGTGGGTTAAACCACAGAGCCTAGAGCTTGCCTAGATCGGTGGTTCGAATCCCTGCAATGGGGTGAGCTCCCGTTGCTCAGTCCCTGCTCCTGCCAACCTAGCAGTTCGAAAGCACGTCTAAGTTCAGGTAGATAAATAGGTACCGCTCCGGCGGGAAGGTAAACAGTGTTTCCGTGCGCTGCTCTGGTTCGCCAGAAGCGGCTTAGTCATGCTGGCCACATGACCCGGAAGCTGTACGCTGACTCCCTCGGCCAGTAAAGCGAGATGAGCACCACAACCCCAGAGTCGGCCACGACTGGGCCTAATGGTCAGGGGTTGCTTTACTTTACCTTAGCGGGGCTTTTCCGAATGCTAAGTTTGAGAGGCGTTGTTTGTGTTGTCGTGTTGAGGCAGCCACGCTGGAGTAAAGACAGACTTAAGATCCTGGAGAAATGGGCATGGGGGGACGCGGTTCAGAGGTAGGTAGGTTTTTGGAAAAGCATTCCAGCAATGCAAGCAGGCAAGGAGCTTCTGATCCCACCTCAGCCATGCTCTTGTTTTGTTTTTAAGGGTGCTTGGGAAGGATCTGGGGGCACAAACGGGTGCACCTGTTTTGTTTTGTTTTTAAATGATATTTATTAGAAGTTTAATAGTTACAGAAAAAAAGGAAAGAGAAAAATAATAAAAAATTTAACAAACAATACATCAAAAATAAAAACAAAAACAAACAAAAAAACCAATACATCAAAACAACAAGAAAAACAAAAACATTTAAAAACACAGCCAATATTTCCATATCTTTACCTTTCATTTACTTGTTTCATCGACCTCCTCACATCTCCCTTTTTTGTATTCTAGTTCAATTAGCTATTTCAGCAAATCCTTTCCATCTTTCTCAGTTTTTTGTTCTATAATTTATCTTAACACAATCTAACTTTAAATTTTCCACTTTGGCCCATTAACAATCAATTTTTGCTTAATTCTTTATAACATTTCTGCTAAAACCATATAACTTCATTCCAGCATTCTTCTAACATTCACGGGTGCACCTGTCTTTAAATTCCAAAAGAATAGCAGCCTCCCTGGTTTGTGAAAATTAACGGGGGAAGGATACATGTGCCGTAACCCGAGGTGGAGAGCCTCTAAACCAGGGGTGGCAAGATGTCTCCAGATCCCACCATCCCTGACTATTTGGCCATGCTATCTGGGGCTGATGGGAGACAGAGTCTTTTTAAAAAAATCTGCAGGTTCCACAAATTCCACAATTTTTTGAGAAATTACCGTATTTTCCCGTCTATAAGACCCCCCCCCCCATGTATAAGATGCCCCCTGTTTTGGGGGACTCCCATTTAGGAAAATGGGGGAAGATGGCCCCCGTGTATAAAACGCCCCCAAATTTTGGACATTCTTTTTTAGGGGAGCGGGACGGAAAAATACGGTAGATCTTATCAGGGTGCTTGGAGCGGAGCCTTCTCGGTGGTTGCAGCTGCCGAGTGGCCTCCTTAGGGAATCCCAATGAGTTTCTCCCTGGCTGATGTTCAAAATGTTGTGAAGATCTCCCCCCCACCCCCGTCCCCAGGAATTTTAAGCTGAATTTGGTAGCTATGTGGATGTGTGATATCTCCCATCAGCGTGTTTCCTCGTTGGATTTTTATCATTGCTAATTGCGTATAAAACATGTTAGATATTTTGTGGCTGCACGTAGCCTTATTTTAAGGGGCAATTAGTACACCAGGTTAATACGCTGTGGTGTTGCTTTGGGGGTGGGCATGCTGCTGACTTGCCTGTTTTTTGCTCCGTTCCAGGAAGGCGGAACAGTGGCCACAAAAGCTCATCATGCAGCTGATCCCCCAGCAGCTTCTGGTAAGGGGCGAGATCGAGGTGGTTGTAGGCGGAGCCTGTCATAGTGTTAGGCTATAACCCAGGGCGGAGGACTTTTTTCCAGCTCAAGGGCCACATTGCTTTCTGTGCAGCCTTCCAGGGGCCGCCTGCCAGAGGTGGGTGAGGTCACAGGCAAAAAATAAACAAATAGCCAGTGCAACTACTAAACCTTGCCATTGTACAGGATGCTGGTTTCAACACACAGTTGCACATCCCTCCCTGTCACGTCTAAAAAGTGGCCGCTGTTTTTTTGATGCTAAAAGAACTAAGTCAGCATGAGTCAGCGGCCTACAATGACTCATGCAACCTTTCACCAAATTGTACCTGTATAGATAGAGTGGTCAGTGTTAGTGTTGGGTGCGGGTTGGTTGGACGGTAGAAAGCTGGTTGCGTTTGGTGTGTGTAAAAGAAGAAGACTTTTTAAGAATAAAAGCAGCAACATTCTGCAAGAAGACTCTTTCTCAAAGACTCTTTTGTGCCAACTAAGGTCCGAGGACTAGGCAACGGAGTAAAAAGGACCTTTTCTTATTCAAACACTCTCACTCCCTACTATTCATTTGTGTAAGAGAAAGGGCCTCATCCAGCCCGCCAGTGCATCCAAGCACCAGTTTAAGACAGTTACAGCCTCCTCTCCTGATTCAAATCACACACAGAGACATAGAACTTGGCGCCATGGGCACACTGATGACGTCATGCCCCCAATCTCCTAATGGCCGCCCCTGAACAGCATCCGTGTTTTTAACGTATCATTTTTGTTTGTTCAGTTTGGTCAGCGATACCTTTAAGCTACTGAGAGATCAAACAGGAGCAACATAAGTTGCACCTGTGCTGCATCAGGTGTGGGTCTCAATCAGCTGCACAACTGAGTTTGAAACTCCCTTGTGCAGCCAATCCCTGCAGAAAACAGCCAGCCCAGCCCTCTTATTTGGCGATTCCCAGGTCTCTTGTGTTAGTTTCTGTTTTGTGCCACTGTGCAGCTGCTTGGAGTCACAGGACTCTGTTTACATTCCAGAGACCTTCCAAGCTGTTGGAAGTCTCACGGAGACGGGAGACGGATGTGACGTACTGGTTTCCTGTTCCTTTGTTCCTTTGTTTCAGTTGCTCTCTGCTTTCCTAGAGAGAGGATGTCTTTTCTGTCTGCGTAGCTTAGAAATAAAACTCTTTGCAATGTTTCCATAAATCTCATCACGTCCGCATGCTGCTGGAAACTCTGCTTAATGGGAACGTGCCTGAGGCCTCATCAAAGGCTCAGGTCGTTAATTATTCTTCAGAGGCGATCCCAAAGGCTCGGCCGGAGGAAAATGAGGCTTTATCAGCTTGGCCGAGCGGAGATGCCGACATCTTGCACTGCAGTTCCCAGACACCCATCAACCAGCTGGCTGCCGAGTGCTTAGGAAGCACCGTGCAAGAGACTTGCAGCCCACCTGCCAGTTAATAATAATAATAATAAATTTTATTTATATCACACCCTCCCCAGCCGAAGCCGGGCTCAGGGCGGTTAACAACAATAAAATAGTACAACATTCTAAAATCATTTCATTATAAAATTAATTCAACTCAAATTGATGGCAACCATTAAGCTAAAGTTCTGTGAAGATTGCCAAAGGAGGGAGTCAGGCTATGCCCTGACCAAAGGCCTGGTGGAACAGCTCTGTCTTGCAGGCCCTGCGGAAAGATGTCAAGTCCCGCAGGGCCCTAGTCTCTTGTGACAGAGCGTTCCACCAGATTGGAGCCGCAGCCGAAAAAGCCCTGGCTCTAGTTGAGGCCAGCCTAACCTCCCTGTGGCCCGGGATCTCCAAGATGCTTTTATCTGAAGACCGTAAGGTCCTCTGTGGGACATACCAGGAGAGGCGGTCCCGTAGGTACGAGGGTCCTAGGCCGTATCCTAGTTATCCTGCAATGCAGTGGTGTCAGGCGATGGGACACAGGTGGGTTGTCAAAGCGGAGTTAGAGATAGCGGATGGGCTCGCCAAAAATTGTTTGGTTTGCTGTGCGCAAGCTCAGGCTCCTAACTGTCCTTTTCCTCTTCCCCTGCAGACAACTCTGGGCCACCTCTTCCGCAACTCGCGCATGGTGCAATTCCACTTCACCAACAAGGACCTGGAATCGCTCAAGGGCCTCTACCGCATAATGGGCAACGGATTTGTAAGGCACTATAGGGGATGGGGGGGAGGCGTAACTCAGGTGATTCGGGTGGCCATCTCCTCTGGGTGGGTTGGGCAGGTCAGGCCAGTCAACATGATTATACAAGCCTCCCATATCTCTCTGCAAACCGACCGAATGATCGGTGCGTCTGGCTGTTAACCAGAAGGTTGGTGGTAGGAGCCCACCCAGGGAAGGCTGCGGGCAGGATTTCTGCATGGCAGGGGGTTGGACTAGATGACCCTTGAGGGTCCCTTCCCAATCTGTGGTTCTGTGACCAAACTCTGAGGATACGCAGAACACAAGGCAAATGCAGGGTTGATTCCCAGTTGCCCCCACCACACTACTTTCTTGCCAGAGTGGCTGTTCAGTTTTGAACATCCCTGATGCAGGAGGTGGGTTTTTCACCCGGAGGGTGGCTTCCCCTGGGAATTCAGTTTCGTCCCATGGGGACACAGTCTTGCAACAGACAAACCTTGGCCATAGAGGGCAGAACCTCCCATTTATAGGCGGAGCTTCTTGGTTATGGGGACGGAACCGTCATCTTCTGAATCGGGCAGCAATAATAATCGGGCAGCAGTAATTATTATTATTATTATTTATTATTTGTACCCTGCCCATCAGACTGGGTTGCCCCAGCCACTCTGGGCAACTTCCAGCATATTTAAAATATAACAAAACACTAAATGTTAAAAACATCCCTATATGTGGCTGCCTTCAGATGCCTTCTAAAGGTTGTATGGTTACTTATTTCCTTGACATCTGACAGGAGGCCGTTCCACAGGGTGGGCGCCACCACCGAGAAGGCCCTCTCCGTGGTTCCCTGTAACTTCACTTCTGGCAGTGTGGGAGCCGCCAGAAGACCCTCGGAGCTGGATTTCAGCGTCCAGGCTGAACAATGGGGGTGGAGAGGAGGAGATGGGGGGGGCAGATAATTTTCTCTGTGGGCCAGATTCTGTAGCACAGGGGTGGCTAACCTGCGGCTTCCCAGCAGGCGTTGCTGAGCTCCATCTCCCATCGCCCCGACGATTGGCCTTGCTGGCCCCGGGGGCTGCTGGGAGTTGGCGCCTCAGCTGCGCCCAGAGGACCGCAGGTTAGCCACCCCTGCTTTAGCAGATGCATCCTTCTCGTCGTCACATGAGCAGGCGGGCTGCGTCCACTTCCCTCACACGACGCCCTGCGAGGTGCGGGTCCTGATGCTGCTCTACTCCTCCAAGAAGAAGATCTTCATGGGCCTCATCCCCTACGACCAGAGTGGCTTCGTCAACGGCATTCGGCAAGTCATCACGAACCACAAGCAAGTCCAGCAGCAAAAGGTGCGGGCAGCTGTTTCCCCTGAAGGCACAGCTCTGTTCTTTTCAGCTGCGTGCACACATTTTTCTCCTCAGAGAATTCTGGGTGTGGCGATTGGTTCAGAAGGGTTTCTGGAAACTGTAGCAATGTGAGGAAGAAACCACAAGGCCCAGAATTCTTTGAGAGGAAAAACATGCTTCAAATGTGCTTTTTAATACAGTGGTGCCTCGCAAGACGAAAAGAATCCGTTCCGCGAGTCTCTTCGTCTAGCGGTTTTTTCGTCTTGCGAAGCAACCCTATTAGCGGATTAGCGCTATTAGCGGTTTAGCGGCTATTAGCGGCTATTAAAGGCTTAAGGGATTAGCGGATTAGCTGCTAAAAGGCTATTAGCAGCTTGGTGCCTTAGAAAAAGGGGGTGGGGAGCGGAAAAAAATCGCAGGAACTTGCAAGACATTTTCGTCTTGCGAAGCAAGCCCATAGGAAATTCATCCTGCGAAGCACCTCCAAAACGGAAAACCCTTTCGTCTAGCGGGTTTTCCGTCTTGCGAGGCATTCGTCTTGCGGGGCACCACTGTAGTTAGTTCAAAGGTATATAGAAATGCATACCCATTGCAAAAGAATCTTTTTTATAATACACAGAAATAAAGCAGCTGCTTAATATAAAGAAAGAACAACGGCTGAAAGGAGAAAAGAATAACCTAAAGAGATACAGTGATACCTCGTGTTACGGACGGGATCCATTCCGGAGGCCCGCCCGTAACGTGAAATGCCCAAAACTCGAAGCGCTGTGTCTGCGCAGGTGCGCAGCGCGATTTGGCGCTTCTGCGCATGTGCGAAGCGCGATTTAGCGCTTCTGCACGAGCGGCAAAACCCGGAAGTAACCCGTTCCGGTACATAATGCGGGACGTAATGCGAAAAGACACAACATGAAGTGGACGCAACACGAGGTATGACTGTACAGAGACAGTAGGGCTGGGCAATTTCTGGTTTTCAACATCGCAATATATCACCAGCTAACTATTGCGATATACTGATATATCACTGTGTCTGAAATAAGGATGGAGCTATGCAGAGGCGTGGGCTGGCTTCACGGTTTTCCCCACCTTGTGATTTTTGCAAAGCACATGCACACATAGTAATTTGCAATATATTGCCAGGTCAAAAACTATGAAGCCGATATCATGGTTTGGATTTCAAATTGGTTTTGTATGATACGTCACCCAGCCCTAAGCAAGAGAATAAAAAGAGAGAAAAGCTTGGAGGAAAGATAAAGAAAGATAAAAGGACTTCCCCCGGCTCTCTGTCCTGCAGCCAAATATAGTATTCACTCATTAAGATTCAACCATTCTGTCGTCTATAAACCAGAATTTTTTCAATCTTCAAATCCAGATATTACAAGTTCACGTTCTCTTTCGTGCAAAAAATCCGCCACATGTTGAAATCTCTATAACTCTCTCAAATCTCATCGCGCACTGTCTCTCAGCTGCCGTTGGGTGCCACAGCCAAAACAAAAAAGCCCCAACATCACAGGCCGTTTCTAGTAGTGTTTCCACATCTGCCTCTGGCCTGTAAGCCTGGGGAGAAGACCCTCCAACATTAAGCTATTGGGCCATGGAAATGACTTGCGGGCACATCAATTAGAGTTTCTAGCCTCCCTCCAACTACAGTGGTACCTCAGGTTACATACGCTTAAGGTTACATACGCTTCAGGTTACAGACCCCGCTAACCCAGAAATAGTGCTTCAGGTTAAGAACTTTGCTTTAGGATGAGAACAGAAATCGTGCTCCGGTGGCGTGGCGGCAACAGGAGGCCCCATTAGCTAATGTGGTGCTTCAGGTTAAGAACAGTTTCCGGTTAAGAATGGACCTCCGGAACGAATTAAGTATTTAACCCGAGGTACTACTGTACTCAGTTTCTACTCCTTGCCTCTTAAAGGTAAAGAGGGAAAGGATTTGCCGAATAAATAAATTGAACTGGAATACAAAGAGGGGAGGTGTGGGGAGGTCCGGGAAACAAGCAAATGCAAGATATGTTATGAAAGATTGAATTGTTTTTAACTGTTTTTCATTTTTGTGTTTTTTCATTTTTCTTTTTTCTCTTTTTCTTTTTGTAAAATCTTAATAAAATATTATTTTTTAAAAAAGAACAGTTTCAGGTTAAGTACGGACCTCTGGAACGAATTAAGTACTTAACCTGAGGTACCACTGTATTTGTTGCATGGCTTTTATGTTTGCTAGCGAACTGCGTACTTCCTTGTGCAGAGGTGGAGATTCATGCCTCTGCCCAGGCATTTGCTCAAACGCCTGCCTTTCCATAAGCCTTTAGCGACAGAAAAGTACAGGCTATTATTTGATTTCTTTATTTTGGCTTTGGTGGTGCCTGGCCAGCTTAGATGGTCTTCTCTCCTGGCTTTGGAATCTCTCCCGTCTCTTCGTTCCCATCGCATGTCCCACCCACCCTCCTCAAGTGCTCATCCTTCTCCTGTCTCTTCCCCTCTTTGCAGCAAATGGGGGGCTCTCAGCCCCTGGGATCCACGGCCGGCGCACAGCCATTCCTGGCCAAGCAGCCTGGCGCTTTGCCAGTGACACAGGGGGTCCAGCAGCAGGTAAGAAGGGGGATGAGAAAAGGGGAAAGAAAAAGAGAGAGAGAGAGTGTGTAGAAGAGACATGAATGGAAGAATGTAGTATTATTCAATATGGAGCAATGGTGGTGGGAAGTTAAAGTTAAAAGAAAAAAAATATGGTTAACATTTATCAATAATAATAATACAATTAGGGAACCTATCTTGGACTTTTCGTAGGAAAAAGAAATTAATGGTTATGAGACACCTTGGCTTAAAAGAAATACTGGATGTTTGTATGGATCAAAAGTTTTAAGTAATCATATTTTCTGGGGGGGGTTTATGTAACCAGCAGATGGAAAACCGTTCTTTTGTTAATGTTTTCTTCTTCTTCTTCTTCTTCTTCTTCTTCTTCTTCTTCTTCTTCTTCTTCTTCTTCTATCTCTTTCCTTTCTTTATTTCTATTCTCCCTTACTTTTCTGTTTTTACTTATTCTCCTTTACTTATTCTGTTTTTACTTATTTTACTTATTATCTTCTGCAGTTGGGATTTTACTGTATTATGGGATAATCTTAATAAAAAATCTTAAAGGGAGAAAAAAATGAAAAAGAGAGTTTGCTCTAGTTGTTTGCCCGGCGAGGGCTGGAAGCAGCCGTAATGAGGAGCAATGAGGGGAGGCTCTCCATTGGCAACCTTGGCATCGCACTGCCTGCGCTCCTTTCTCATTGGCCACCTCCCTGCGTAATGCCCCCCTTTTTTTATTGCAGATGGGTGGGCAGCAGGTGAGCCCTGGCATGCCTCAGGTGGGGATTATGGAAGAGCAGCAACGGCAGCAGGGCCTGGTGAGTCACTTTACAAAAGTGTCTTGGGGGGGGGGGCTCATGCCGCCCTCGGAGCCCCAGTCTTTCATGCAGCTCACCCTCACCGACCCCACGGGGCTGAGTCCTAAAACCCAAAGTGAGATGTATAGGGTAAGGGGGATACCTCTGGGGATTAACCTGGCTGCCTAATATCCTAACGTTTCCGAGCACAATTCAAAGTGTTGGTGTTGACCTTTAAAGCCCTAAACAGCCTCAGCCCCCAGTATACCTGAAGGAGTGTCTCCACCCCCACCCAGACACTGAGGTCCAGCGCCGAGGGCCTTCTGGGGGGTTCCCTCCCTGCAAGAAGTGAGGTTACAGGGAACAAGGCAGAGGGCCTTCTTGTAGTGCCGCCTGCCCTGTGGAACACCCTCCCATCAGATGTCAAGGAAATAAACAACTACCTGACATTTAGAAGACATCTGAAGGCAGCCCTGTTCAGGGAAGTTTTTAATGTGTGACATATGAATGTATTTTTAATCTTTGTTGGAAGCCGCCCAGAGTGGCTGGGGAAACTCAGCCAGATGGGCGGAGTACAAATAATAAATTACTATTATTACTAACTGATGTGGCACTTCAGTTAGAAAACCCAGTACTCTAGCAACACCAACAGGCCTCAATTTTATCTCTGCCACACTTGTTTTCCTCTTGCTGTCTCAAGCTGGCAGAAGCAGGCTAAAGCGTGAGGTAATAAGACAGTTCTTTTACCCATGAGTACTTTTTTGCCAGAAAAAAACCCTGCTTTCTCACAACAGCCTGTCTTCCCTTCAGGCAAACCTCTGTGGTCTAAACCACAGAGCCTCTTGGGCTTGCCAATCGGGATGTCGGCGGTTCGAATCCCCACAACGGGGTGAGCTCCTGTTGTTCAGTCCCTGCTCCTGCCAACCTAGCAGTTCAAAAGCACACCATTGCAAGAAGATAAATAGGTGGGAAGGTAAACGGCGTTTCCGTGAGCTCTGGTTTCCGTCATGATGTTCCGTTGTGCCAGAAGCAGTTTAGTCCTGCTGGCCACATGACCCGGAAAGCTGTCTGTGGACAAACGCCAATTCCCACGGCCTGAAAGCGAGATAAGCGCCACAACCCCATAGTCGCCTTTGACTGGACTTAACAGTCCAGGGGTCCTTTAAAGGTAAAGGGACCTCTGACCATTAGGTCCAGTCGTGGCCGACTCTGGGGTTGCGGCGCTCATCTCGCTTTATTGGCTGAGGGAGCCGGCGTACAGCTTCCGGGTCATGTGGCCAGCATGATTAAGCCACTTCTGGCGAACCAGAGCAGCGCATGGAAACGCCATTTACCTTCCCGACGGAGCAGTACCTATTTATCTACTTGCACTTTGACGTGCTTTCGAACTGCTAGGTTGGCAGGAGCAGGGACCGAGCAACGGGAGCTCACCCCGCCACGGGGATTCGAACCGCCGACCTTCTGATCGGCAAGTCCTAGGCTCTGTGGTTTAACCAACAGCGCCACCCGCGTCCCTAGGGGTCCTTTACCTATAATACCCTTTTGCAATCTGGCCGCTGCAGAAGCATTGCAAATAAAACGCGCGCCTGCTCTGTGTGGCAGCCGATCTTTGTACCTATCAACTGAATCACTCACAGAGACACATGTGCGGCTGTTGGTCCCGGATGGCGTTTATTAGCTGCCCCCCTCCATTTCGCCAAAGGGGTTTGCGTGGCAGCCAGTCTTGTGGGTCCGTCTCTGCATTGCCCTTTCACGTGTCTCTCATTTGCCAGGCACTGCTAGATTGTATGTGGAGGGTGCAGGCCCAACCTAACCCTGAGTTGGGGTGAAGCCAGCAGCACCACTTCACTGGGTGGGAACGGCAGGGCAGGGCAAGGCAGTGGGGCCTGTTTCACCTCAAGCGCCGAAAGGGGATTCTCCAGCCCTGGGAGGCCAGAATGGCAAGCTTGACCATGTTTCCTTCTTTTCCTGCCAGTTGCAGCTCCGAGTGCAGCAGCCTCAGCCAGCAGCTCCAGCCACCAACCAGCCTCCGCAAGCACAAGGCCCCCCCCAGGCCGGGCCCCAGGCCACGCAAGCAGGCGCCATGCTTAGGCCCCAGAACCCTGGAGCCAATCCTCAGCTCCGCAGTCTCCTCCTGAGCCAGCAGCCGGTAAGGGCAATCTCCCTCCTCTCCACCATGGCATCCTGTTTTTTTTTTAAAAAAAACCATTCATTTACTTAGAACCGTAGAACCTTCGAATTGGTCATTAGTGCCAGGTGAAAATGTTCCTCTTTAGCCAGGCGTTTGGCTGATTAACATCCTTTTAAAATGTGTTGGGGGGGGCGATTATTGGGTTGCTCTTGTTTTTGTTTTTATTATGTATTTTTATGTTTTTATCTTGTGAACTGCCGAGACCCGCAGGTGCAGGGCGGTATACAAATTAATAATAATAGTAAAGAATGTGTTGTGGGAGAGGGGATTATTGGTTTGCTTGTGTTCTTATTTTTATTTATTTATTAAATATATATTGTTCATTTTATGTTGTGAACTGCCCTGAGATCTACAGATGAAGGGCTGCCTACAAATTGAATGAATTAATAATAATAATAATAATAATAATAATAATAATAATATAATAGCCCAGCCCTGCTCAGTTCAAGTCCTGTGATTTTGATGCAAGAGAATGAGTCGGTTCAGTCTTCTGCCTAACAGCGTGTGAGCTGTTTCAAGGCAATTTCACTAAGGATCTGGATTGATCTGGAACCGTGCAAGAGCTGGATCTTTCTGTTTTGGGAATGACAAGATTCCCCCATTTAGCTCTGCCAATAGGAGGGTGCACCGTGATTCTCTTGGACATAGAATCATAGAGTTGAAGAGACCCTGAGGATCGTCTAGTCCAACCCCCTGCAGTGCAAGAATAGGCAGCTGTCCCATACGGGGATCAAACCTGCAGCCTTGGCATTATCAGCAACGTATTCTAACCAACCATTCTCAGTGGAGGAAGCCTGCTGGAGAGGGTGACTCCTCCGTAGGAATATCCAAAGCAGGACCAAGTAAACTGCTGTACTCCTCTCCAGTAGAGATCAGTCCACCACCATCTCCCGGTCCGCTTCTGTCCTGTCTTCACTGGCAGAAGAAACGGAGAGCTTTTGTATAATCTCCAGGGCCATTGGCCACGAAGCTTTTACTCTTAACCTAGATGTATATTCAATCCTTCACCAAAGGACCACCGCACCCCTGCTTCTTTTAGAGCAGGGATGTCCAACAGGTTGATCGCGATCTACTGGTAGATCCCCGGGAGGTTTTGGTAGATTGTGGTCGATCCCTGGATCCCTTTCCTTAGCGTTGGTAAAATAGAACCCTGCCCCGCCAACTCACCCTGCCCTCCATTGTTGCACGATCTGGGAAGACAGAGTTTACTCAGTGAGGCTGTTTGTTTGTTTCCCCAGCGATCTGTTGGTGAGTGGCTGATCCCCTTTCTCCCACGATCTGTAATCTGAACCCCTAAAAATGGGGCTATCCTCCTCTCTAAAAGCTCAACAACTTTGACCTGAACCCCCAAAAAGGGGGCAGATCACTATCAGTTTTGAATTCTGACAGTAGATTGCAGTCTCTTGGGAGTTGGCTCCCCCAAAAGGCAGATTTTGTTTACAACAGGAACCAGGGTCCTAAGCCTATACTGAGCAGGTACACACTTGAAGTGCTGGCCAGGTGGGTGAAGGGAATGGAATCACCTGGTGGAGGGAGAAAATAGCCCCATGGCCTTTTCATATGTGGAGAGATAGCCTTGTGTTAGCCACTCAGGGCAGACCCTGGTACCTAGGAGAAGGTAGCGGCAGCAATATTTGAGAGAGGGAGGGATGGAGACTTCTAAAGATGGAAGTAATTGCATTTGGAAGGGGAGATGCTGAGGGCGAGACTGAAAGGAGCAACCGCTTTGCACTGTCTGCTCCGTAGTGTTGCTCAGAAGGTGTTCCTGTTTGAATACCTGTCTCCTCTTCCCACTGTGAACGAATCATCTCTTGCCCTCTGATCTTCTCTACCCCTTATGGGGTCGTCGCTGCGAGATCACATTCATCCGGTACTATACCAGCTGCACTGGCTCCCAGTGGAGTACAGGATCAGGTTTAAGGTGCTGGTTTTAACCTTTAAAGCCCTGTACGGCCTAGGACCCTCGTACCTACGGGACCGCCTCTCCTGGTATGCCCCACAGAAGAACTTACGGTCTGCAAATAAAAATATCCTGAAGATCCCAGGCCACAGAGAGGTTAGGCTGGCCTCAACTAGAGCCAGGGCCTTCTTGGCCGCAGCTCCAAACTGGTGGAACGCTCTGTCACAAGAGACTAGGTCCCTGTGGGACCTGACATCTTTCCGCAGGGCCTGTAAGACAGAGCTGTTCCACCAGGCCTTTGGTCAGGGCGCAGCCTGACCCCCTCCTCTGGCAATCTGCACAGAATCTTGCTTAATGGTTGCCATCAATTTGATTTTGATTAATTTTTATAGTGAAAGGTTTTTAGAATGTTGGATTGTTTTGATTGTTGTTAGCCGCCCTGAGCCCAGCTTTGGCCGGGGAGGGCGGGGTATAAATAAAATTTATTATTATTATTACCTTCCCTCCTGCACAGCCCCAGGCGGGAGTTCCGCAATCCCAGCAGCCCCTCCACCACCTCCAGCAAGGTTCTCCGGGAATGTTGCCCCACCAGCCCATGGGAACGGCTCTGGGGCATCAGCCTCCTGGACAGCAGCAGCTCCAGCTCGCCGGACAGAGCCTCATGCACCAGGCTGCAGGGCAAGCGTGGCCAGGCCAGATGGGACCGCGGGCGGCGCTGCCAGGTAGGATGCGCAAAATCTGCCTAGAACCAAACAGCCAGGTGCCTTTCCCACTCCGGAAGCAGCTGTATCTAAGAGCTGGGGGGAGGGTCTTTGTTTTTAAAGGCTTTGGCCCAGAGAGGTGCGGGGAAGAGACAGGGAGATCATCAGCATCTTGATGACACCTCACCCCAACTTCCCCGATGTTGGCACTCAGCGACTTCTTATGGGATAAGGAGCTGATCTTCGCAGAACTCCACAACCCAGTTGCCAAGGGATGGAGTCTGCTCCCATGAGCAGAAGCAGTGCCCCCCCCCAACTTACAGAGCCAGTTCTGGAAGATAAAAGGGACCCCTGACCATTAGGTCCAGTCATGGCCGACTTTGGGGTTGGGGTGCTCATCTCGCTTTACTGGCCGAGGGAACCGGCGTACAGCATGACTAAGCCGCTTCTGGCGAACCAGAGCAGCGCACGGAAACGCCGTTTACCTTCCCGCCGGAGCGGTACCTATTTATCTACTGGCACTATGACATGCTTTTGAACTGCTAGGTTGGCAGGAGCAGGGACTGAGCAACGGGAGCTCACCCCGTTGCGGGGATTCGAACCGCCAACCTTCTGATCGGCAAGTCCTAGGCTCTGTGGTTTAACCCACAGCGCCACCCGCGAAGATACCCCATAGTTGATCAGAAAGAATCGGCAAGAGTTACACTCCCCTCGTTCCTCTCAAGTCAAGGCAGCCAAAGCTTTTCTCGGTGGCAAAACCAGGCTGAAACAGGCCTAGATAATCTGCTTCCACCCTCCTCCTTGTCTATAATGGACTTCCCTGCTGTATCTCCCCCTCCCAGGTCAAATGCTGATGAACGCTGGTCCCCGGGGGCCAGTCTCCCAGCCAGGTTTGCAGCAGGTTCCTGCCCCCAGCATCATGGAAGACGACATCCTCCGGGACCTCATCTGATGGCGGAGGGTCCTGCTCCAACGTCACCTGGGCTGGAGATTGTTTCTGCATTGTGGACAGTGCTGCTCTTCCGGAAAACATTGCCATCTTCCTTTCTTTGTGTGTAATATTCCCCCCTCCCCCCCGTTTGTTAATAAATGTTATCCTCTTCCCTTTGTGTCTTGGTCTTTCCTGAGACAGGTTTGTGCCCACAGCATCTCTGCCAGCTCCTCTGCCTGCCCCTCCCTCCCTCCTCCAACCAGGCTCAGAGCTGAGGAGTGGACTCAGGGACCCTGAGCATTAACTCAGCTTCAGAAGTTCAAATGCAGCCGGCCCTTCACAAAATTTGGGAGGGTGGAGATGGATGGGGGCGGATAAGAAGCAGTTCCCATGCCAGCTTGGGTGAGGGTTTGCGCTGCAGAATTGTGAGGCTCCCAGAGGGAGATGTGGGATTGAATGAGTAAGAGCAGGGGTGAAAAATCGGGATCTGTAGGCGATACAGTAGATCAGTAAGGGTTTCTGACTCTCGGTAGATTGACAACAACAACCACTACTACAAAGTAATAATTCTGTGCCACAGCTAGACTTGTGATGATCATTTATCTCTCAGCCTCAGTGTTCCTTACCTGTAAAATATAGAGTATTAAATGGTCGCTGTTGTGCAATTCTGCTGGACGGTTTTAGTGTTTTATAAAGTGGTACCTCTGGTTACGTACTTAATTCATTCTGGAGGTCCATTCTTAACGTGAAACTGTTCTTAACCTGAAGCACCACTTTAGCTAATGGGGCCTCCCGCTGCTGCCGCACCGCTGCCACACGATTTCTGTTCTCATCCTGAAGCAAAGTTCTTAACCCGAGGTACTATTTCTGGGTTAGCGGAGTCTGTAACCTGAAACGTATGTAACCCGAAGCGTATGTAACCCAATGCGTATGTAACCCGAGGTACCACTGTATTAGATTCCATGACCTGAAGTTACTCAGAGATTTCTAATTTGATACATGCATGAAATCGATGGGAGTTCGCTTACACTATAATAATTCTGCTAGTCTTTAAGGTGCTGTAAGACCTTGTTTTTCCTTCAAGTTACTAGCATGACTATCCCTCCGAAAACAGAACTATCCTGTGTCCCTAACGTTCATTCTCCACTATCACTGCACAAAACATCACAGTATGCATTCAAGCCAGTTTTCAGACTGCCTAACTGGGTCATATTGCCCATTATCTGAAATGTTAAGGTTTCTTAGTGCAGAAATCTAGTTCTGTGGATAACAGTGGCATGAGGAAGGAGGTTAAGAACCACAATTTTTTTAGGAGTGAATGTTGTTCATTGTGGGCGAAAACTAAGAGAGAGGAGGCGATTGGAGCTCAAGAGTTCTTTAGGAAAGCTAAGGTGTGCCCTGTTAGAGAGAAGTGGAAAGGGAAACAGAATGGGCAGAGAACAAATGAAACAGACTAGAAGCCAGGACTCCTGAGTTCTTTGTACCTATTGACTGAATCACTCACTGTTGCGTTCGCAAAGTAAAGGAAGGTTTGAACTCTGATTAATAAGAACACACACGGAGGCTTGAACCAGCAAGACTCTGGGAAGGGTGCGTATAATCGTGTCTCTCTGTGCTTGTCCGAGTGCAGCCCCCTGACCCAGGTAGTTTTTATTCACAAACAAACTTTTTACAGAGTGTTCGTAAGAACCAATCAGATTTCTTCTGAGCATTTCCACAAACCCACGTGGAGACAAAGTTAGATCAGAAGAAATTCTTTTAACTACAAAGACTACTACTCTGAGCATGCATACATAATCTGAGAGTAAATAAAAAAGGATTAGAGAAACTCCGGAGATCACAAACAGCAGTAAACAAGAGAAGATGGAAGGAGATAGGCATCTTTATCACCTTCCTGTGAAACTATTTCCAGGCCCTAAGATTAACATCCTAAGATTAATATACATCAAAGAAACTAGCCCACTATCTTTATGACCCAGGATGGCTGCCTGGCGAAGCAACTGCTGTGTAAGTGACATGTGAGGAGAGAGAAATGGGCAGTAGAGGCAAAAGGGCATGAATGTAGAATCTTATGGGATTTAATCAGAAATTATCGTCAATATATCAAACCCAGTCAACACAATGCTTTCATCGTGGAGACGATGGCTTGATGTATATTTTATAATTCCTCATGGTGATCCCATTTGACCCCTACACTCACATGGCGTTTATTAGCTGCCCCCTTCCATTTAGATAAAGGGGTTTGGGTTGCTACAGGAGTTAGGCCCAGTGCCCTGGACAGTGCAGTCGCTGGAGGCCACTTTGCACAGGTCGCAGTGGCAGCTGACAGCCACAGGGTACGTGAAGATGGGATCGACACCTGCTGGGCATCCGCGCAGCAGCGTGGTCTCGTAGCGGACCTCCCTGTAGGTGCAGACTCTCTGGTTGAAGACGATTCGCTCGTCCTTCAGCAACATCTCCTGTAAAGGAAGTCGCCGGGCAGGGAGGACAATAAAGTTATAGACATGTCTGACTCGCCCTTGCTAACATAGGAAGAGCAGGGCAGCAACCAAAATGAAAAACCTGACAGGGATTTACTGTCTTATTTCCTCGAAAACATTGCATACGAAAACACACATATGTGCAGACACCCACACCCGCATGCAAAATGATAATAATGAAAGTAAATATTTCCCCCCCCCTTTTATCTTCCAAAATCTTATCTTCAACCTAGACTTCCTGTCAAGACGGTAAATAACAAATAACAAACTAAATATTGATGTATGTAATTTTTATTTCTTAATTATATTTAGTGGTAGTATGGCTGTATTGTTTTTTGTAACATAAAAACATTCAATAAAAATTATTTTTTTAAAAAGGGGAAAAAAAATAAAAACCTGACAGGGAACTTCGTAAACACTGAGTTCTTTTCTAACCATCAAGCAGTGTATGAATTTCATGAAACAAATCAACCTTTAACATTGCCACACTTAACATATTTCTATCCCTCCTGTCTTCCAAGGAAGCCAAGGTGGTTTACGTGTTTCTCCCCTTTTTTCCCCTCACAACAACTCTGTGAGGTAGGTCAGGCTGAGAGTGAGTTTTGATATTTTATCGTGTTTTTAATATTCTGTTGGGAGCCGCCCAGAGTGGCTGGGGAAGCCAGATGGGCGGGGTATAAATAATATATTATTATTATTAGTGCCTGGCCTGAGGCCACCCAATGAGCTTCAAGACCGAGTGGGGCATTGAACCCAGGTTTCCCCAATACAAGACCCTTAACTGACACACTGGCTCAGCCTTCCTCTGCCCACTGTTAGCACATTGTCAGATACGGGCCTGGCCTTGAGTGCACATTTGAATTCTGTCCTGCTCCGCCTCTCTCCTCACTGAGCAGAGCAGGCATGGAACAGGTTGGCACAGGGATGGGCTCTCAACGCCTGCCGGATCCTGCAGGTACAGAGATCCTCAGTGCAGGCCATTCTTAGAGACAGATGTGTTCTTTCCCCCCTAAGTCAGCCTTTCCCAACTTCACTCCAGAAGTTCTGGGTTGCTACTCCCTTCAGCCCTGGCCATTGGCCGTGGCTGAGCCAAATGTAAGTAGCAAACCCAAACACAGACGGTGAGGCATAGTAAGGTAAAGGACCCCTCTAGTCAAAGGCAACTATGGAGTTGCGGTGCTCATCTCGCTTTCAGGCCGAGGGAGCCGGCGTTTGTCCAGAGACAGCTTTCCAGGTCATGTGGCCAACAGGACTAAACCGCTTCTGGCAGAATGGGACATCGTGACAGAAACCAGAGCGCAAGGAAACGCTGTTTACCTCCCCACCGCAGCGGTACCTATTTATCTACTTGCACTGGTGTGCTTTTGAACTGCTCATTTGGCAGGAGCTAGGACAGAGCAACGGGAACTTACCTCATCACGGGGATTCGAACTGCCGACCTGATCAGCAAGCCCAAGAGGCTCAGTGGTTTAGAGACTACAACGCCACCCGTGTCCTTCTTCTTCTTCTTCTTCTTCTTCTTCTTCTTCTTCTTCTTCTTCTTCTTCTTCTTCTTCTTCTTCTTTTGAGGCATAGTGCCAGCACAAAATTTTCACCTGCCCTTAGCACTGCTTTTTGGAGGGCACAGTGACATGCTTACTCCCTTCGGGATTCAGTGCTAAAGCCCCAAAAAAGGAGTGCACCTGTGCGCCTTCTAATTTTCAAGAAATATGTTTGTCAATCGTGTAGACCAGGGATAGTGAACTTTAGGCTCAAGCCCTGAATGGAACCTTCTGGGCATCTCTTCCTGACTTCCCAGGATGCACCCTTCCTCAGTGCCTTTCCCTGCTCTCCAGAACCTCCTCAAATGGCTTAGGGCTCTCATATTTACGGGACCGCCTCTCCTGGTCTGCCCCGCAGAGGACCTTAAGGTCCATGAATAACCATAGTTTGGAGGTCCCGGGCCCTAAGGAAGACTATCCACCAGAGCCGGGGCCTTTTCAGTGATGGCTCCGACCTGGTGGAATGCTCTGTCCCATGAGACTAGGGCCCTTCAGGATTTAACCTCCTTCCGTCGGGCCTGTAAGACAGAGCTATTCCGCCTGGCCTTTAATTTGAATTCAGCCTGATCTTTTATTTCCCTTCTCTTCCCTCCCCCTCCCCTTTTATGAAGATTACCCGCTCTGAGACCCCACAGCTAATTCTCCCCTGGCCGCCTCGCTGGTCCAAGTAGGACTAATTCAGCCAGCTAGCCCTGGTGACTATCTAATGCTTATTAGATGGATTTCCCCCAAATTGATTTCTGAACTTTGAGTTTTATTGTTATTCATGTTTTTTATACTGTGTTTTATGCTGCTTGTGCAATTAAGTGTTTTAAATTTGTTGTTAGCCGCCCCGAGCCCGGTTTTCTGAAGGGCAGGGTATAAATAAATAATTATTTATTATTTAGGTGCCTTCAGTTGTTAAAATGTCCACCACAGAGCTGGGAGGCGAGCTTTTCTCTTGGCTTGCCCAATCAGATGCACTTGATGCCAGGAGGGATGGGAGCTGGAGTGCCAGCGCCATCTGGTGGGCTGCCTTGATTTAACAACACGTGCTCCCCTCAGGTCAATAATGCCTAATTCTGAGCTTCAAATGAGTGCCTGGCTTCCTAGGATGGCATTCCCCATTCCCCCGCTTCACAACGCCCCACATATTCACACAAGCGCGCATATACACACCCTGGTCTCGCAGTAGCCACTGCAGATGGTGGTGGTGATGGGCATGCAGACGAGGCAGTCTTCTTTCTCGGCCGAGATGGTGACATTGATGGGGCGGCAAGCGGGGGTGTGGCTGACGCTGGCCACGTTGCTCCTGTGGCTGGCGGTGGGGGTAGCCACCAACAGGAAGAAGGCTGCCAGCAAGAGGATCTTTCTCTGGTTGTAAAAGGAGGGAGAGGTGAGAATTCCCTGGTCCTGAACGGGGTAACTGTGCCCCTGAAGGACCAGGTGCGCAGCCTGGGAGTCATTTTGGACTCGCAGCTGTCCATGGAGGCACAGGTCAAATCCGTGTCCAGGGCAGCTGTTTACCAGCTCCATCTGGTACGCAGGCTGAGACCCTACCTGCCCACAGACTGTCTTGCCAGAGTGGTGCATGCTCTGGTTATCTCCCGCTTGGACTACTGCAGTGCGCTCTACGTGGGGCTACCTTTGAAGGTGACCCGGAAACTACAACTAATCCAGAATGCGGCAGCTAGACTGGTGACTGGGAGTGGCCGCCGAGACCATATCACACCAGTCTTGAAAGACCTACACTGGCTCCCAGTACGTTTCCGAGCACAATTCAAAGTGTTGGTGCTGACCTTTAAAGCCTTAAGCGGCCTCAGTCCAGTATATCTGAAGGAGCGTCTCCACCCCCATCGTTCTACCCAGACGCTGAGGTCCAGCACCAAGGGCCTTCTTGCGGTTCCCTCGCTGCGAGAAGCCAAGTTACAGGGAACCAGGCAGAGGGCCTTCTCGGTAGTGGCGCCCGCCCTGTGGAACTCCCTCCACCAGATGTCAAAGAGAACAACAACTACCAGACTTTCAGAAGACATCTGAAGGCAGCCCTATTTAGGGAAGCTTTTAATGTTTGATGTATTACAGTATTTTAATATTTTTTTGGAAGTCACACAGAGTGGCTGGGGAAGCCCAGCCAGATGGGCAGGGTATAAATAATAAATTATTATTATTATTATTAGCAGGGATTGAGGAGTCTGAGAGCGCGGCTAGTCTGATGTCTATACCAGGTGTTGGTGAAATTGTTGCCATGGTGGTCTTAAGGGGTTGGGTGGGTGGGTGTGGGTACCAGAAGGAGGCAAGGTTAGAGCTAATGTGGCAGGAAAGTGCTTGAGCATCAGAAAAGCCTCTCCGGCAAGGAGAAGTTGTGCAAGGCTAAAGAGGAAGCCAAGGCAGTGAGCGGGATGGATCCCGCTCGCTGTCTTGGCTTCTTTCCTCTTTGGGGCTGGGGGGGGGGGGGACCCGGGCTTCCCTTTCAGCTCCGAGAATCTCTGGGAGAAGCGGACAGGCTTTTTCTTGCTTTCCCCCTCTAAAAACTAGGTGCGTCTTGTGGTCTGGTGCATCCTATAGAGCGAAAAATCTGGTACCTAGAGCGGTGCTGGGCTCTCCTCCCTGCCGAGTTCTACAAGGGCAAAATCGAGGCACCACCTGCACATTTAAAGCAGCAGCATACCACTGTGAACAGGATCAATTCCCACTCTAAGGCTGGTCCAACACATTTTGACGCCTGAGGCAAGACATGCCGAGGGTACCCACCCCCAAATCCAGGCTTTTTAAATATTTAATCCAGTTTTTAATATTTAATGCTGTATTGTTTTTAAAACTCAATTGGGAGCCGCCCAGAGTGGCTGGGGAAACTCAGCCAGGTGGGCCGGGTATAAAAAAAAAAAAAAATTATTATTATTACTCTATAGCATACACTCCAACATCTCTCCAATGAAAATAGGAACGTCATTATTATTATTATTATTATTATTATTATTATTATTATTATTATTATTTGTTTGCACACTGCCCAGCCACTCTGAGTGGCTTCCAACACATATAAAAACATTTTTTAAAATTAAACATTTTAAAACTATACAGGGCTGCTTTCAGATGTCTTCTAAAGGTTGTATAGTTATTTATCTCCTTGGCTTGGAGGTGGGGCGGTGCACGTACCTCCATACTCTACAATATTCAATGAAAATAGGGACGTCCCAAGGAAAAGCGGGACATTCCAAGATCAAATCAGAAACTGGGACAGCTTCTGCAAATCTGGGAAATGGGGGCACTTGGAGGGTTTGCCCGTAGCTTGCACGATACCCTTGCTGCCGTCGCTCTCCCTGAAATGCTTAACCCATCTTGCATTCAAAAAACCCAAGCAGTAACCATTGCATGGCAAACTCAATAAACAGTTCATGCTATTCTAAAGTTGCTTCCCTCAGCGGTGAATGAGCAAGAACCGCACGCTGATCCCATGTTCTGCTTGAGTGGGCGCCTTATTCGTTTACACCTACCTGGATCAACTTCATCTCGGCTCCTGGGCTGGCCTGGATCAGAGTACCTCGCCCCCTACCTTACACCTCCTTTTATAAGGTCTTCCCCCTCCCATCACCCAACCCACAGAAGCCTCAAGGACAAAGCAAAGGGGGCTGTGATGATATCTGGTTGCCAAGCAGGTTGCAGCATCAAACAACGCCAAAAAGGCACTTTCACTGTTCTCATTTTATTTTTTTAAAATATAATTTTTATTAGATATTTTATACTTATAACAAGAAAGACAATGAAAAAAAAATACATAAATTCAACAAACAATACATCAACAATGAAAATAGAAATAAAAACAATACAACAATACAACATAAAAAAAGAAAACAAAAACACACATCCAAATTTTATATCCAAATCTTTCATTAGCTTGTTCCTCAACTTCCTCACACCTCCCTTTTTTGTATTCTAGTTCAGATTATCTAATTCAACAAATCCTTTCCCTCTTCTTCAATTTAATCTTTAATTTATCATAAGACAATTTAACTTTCAATTTCCCAATTTAACGCATTAACACTTAATATTCATATAATTCTTAATAACCTGCTCCAACCGTATAACTTCATTCCAATATACTTCTAACATTCATTAATTTTACAATATTTTTGTAAATATACTTTAAATTTTTTCCAATCTTCTTCCATCGACTCTTCTCCTTGGTCTCGGATTCTGCCAGTCATTTCTGCCATTTCCATGTAGTCCATCAGTTTCATCTGCCATTCTTCCCAAGTGGGTAGTTCTTGTGTCTTCCAGTACTTTGCGATAAGTATTCTTGCTGCTGTTGTGGCATACATGAAAAAGGTTCTATCTTTCTTTAACACCAATTGGCCGACCATGCCCAGGAGAAAGGCCTCTGGTTTCTTCAGAAAGGTATATTTAAATACCTTTTTCATTTCATTATATATCATTTCCCAGAAGGTCTTAATCCTTGGGCACGTCCACCAAAGATGAAAGAAAGTACCTTCCACGTCTTTACATTTCCAGCATTTATTATCAGACAAATGGTAGATTTTTGCAAGCTTGCCTGGTGTTAAGTATCACCTATACATCATTTTCATTAAATTCTCCTTTAAGGCATTACATGCCGTAAATTTCATACCGGTGTTCCATAGCTGTTCCCAGTCAACCATCATAATATTATGTCCAACATCCTGTGCCCATTTAATCATAACAGATTTCACCATTTCATCTTGAGTATTCCATTTCAACAGCAAGTTGTACATTCTTGACAAATTTTTAACTTTGGGTTCTAACAATTCTGTTTCCAACTTTGATTTTTCCACCTGGAAGCCTAGTTTTTTGTCCAATTTATATGCCCCCATTATTTGATAATAATGGAGCCAATCTCTCACTCTATTTTTTAATTTCTCGAAACTCTGCAGTTTTAGCCTGTCTCCCTCTTGCTCCAAGATTTCCCAATATTTCGGCCACTTGGCCTCCATATTGAGTTTTTTCAATGCTTTCGCTTCCATAGGTGACAACCATCTTGGGGTTTTATTTCACTGTTTCACTGTTCACTTGGGGTTTTATTTCACTTTCACTGTTCTCTTGGGAAGCGCCGTTTTTTGGCTCTTTCTTTCCATTCAGCCAATAACAGCACCCTCCAACATTTATCCGATGGAAATAAGGGCTGTCCGACCGTACTCTCCAACATTTCTCCAATGAAAAATGTGTTGTTGTTGTTGTTTAGTCGTTTAGTCGTGTCCGACTCTTTGTGACCCCATGGACCAGAGCACGCCAGGCACTCCTGTCTTCCACTGCCTCCCGCAGTTTGGTGAAACTCATGCTGGTAGCTTCGAGAACACTGTCCAACAATCTCATCCTCTGTCGTCCCCTTCTCCTTGTGCCCTCAATCTTTCCCAACATCAGGGTCTTTTCCAGGGAGTCTTCTCTTCTCATGAGGTGGCCAAAGTATTGGAGTCTCAGCTTCACGATCTGTCCTTCCAGTGAGCACTCAGGGCTGATTTCCTTCAGAATGGAGAGGTTTGCTCTTCTTGCAGTCCATGGGACTCTCAAGAGTCTCCTCCAGCACCATAATTCAAAAGCATCCATTCTTCGGCGAATTGATGAAAAATAGGGACGTCCTAAGGAAAGGCGGGATATTCTGGGATCAAATCAGAAACCAGGTTGGCTTCTGTAAATCCGGGACCGTCCCTGGAATATAGGGACACTTGCAGTAGGACTGTCATACATCCAGGATTTCAAAGGCCAAAGAGAAGTTCCGAAATGTGGCGCTTTGTCCTGCATCTTAGACAAGGCAACAGAAAGTTCACAGGTTTTTTGGTGGCGTTTTTGTAGAAAAAAAACTAAACAATTTTTGGGTTTTCTTTTAAGAAGCTCAACCATTTCGGTGGTTAATAATAATAATAATAATAATAATAATAATAATAATAATAATAAGCTCTCCCTAAAAAAAACCCCAGGCTGTCCTGGTTTTTACATTTTGAAATATGGCAACCTTAACTTGGAGGGTCTCAGAGCCTTAAAGGCCATGGCAATGTGATAGTGATAGTTATTGTAATAGTAATTTATTATTTGTACCCCGCCCATCTGGCTGGGTTTCCCCAGCCACTCTGGGCGGCTTCCAACAAAGATTAAAAATACATTAAAATGTCACACATTAAAAACTTCCCTGAACAGGGCTGCTTTCAGATGTCTTCTAAATGTCAGGTAGTTGTTTATCTCTTTGACATCTGAAGGGAGGGCGTTCCACAGGGCGGGTGCCACTACCGAGAAGGCCCTCTGCCTGGTTCCCCGTAACCCCACTTCTCGCAGTGAGGGAACCGCCAGAAGGCCCTCGGAGCTGGACCTCAGTGTCTGGGCTGAATGATGGGGGTCGAGATGCTCCTTCAGGTATACTGGGCTGAGGCCGTTTAGGGCTTTAAAGATCAACACCATGATGCCCAAAGTGCCTGAAGGCCCCAAGGTGGGCTTCGGCCCTGACAGTCCTTTTGCCCATTCCCCGGGGTCCGAGTCAAATTCCCCCTGCCTCCTGGGGGTATCTCCAGACTCTAATCCCAGCCGTTTCCCGTTTCCCACTCATTCCTCCTCCCTCTCTAACTGGTCCCGCCAAGGTGTATCCGCAGGGCTCATGACCAGAGGTGGAGCAAGGTGGGGACGGGGGGGGACGGGGGGGCAAATCGTCCCGGGTGTCATCGCCGAGGGGGGTGACATTTGGCCACGCTGCCAGTGGAGTAGCATCGGGGGTGCAGGGGGGACCGGCTGCACCAGGTGCAACACCTGGGGGTTAGGGTTAGGGGGCGCAAATCCACGGGTTAGGGGGTGCAAATCCACAGGTTAGGGGGTGCAAATCCACGGGTTAGGGGGCGCAAATTACTTGCCTTGCCCCGGGTGCTGACAACCCACGCTACACCACTGCACGCTGCACACCCGTTGGGGGAAGGGGGGAGTTGCTCCGCTTCGCCAGCGGCCTTCCCCCTTCATTTTGACATGGAGGAGGCAGGCAGGCAGGCAGGCAGGGAGATGACAAGAAGAAGAAGAAAGAGAAGGAGAAGAAGAAGAAGAGTTTGGATTTGATATCCCGCTTTATCACTACCCGAAGGAGTCTCAAAGCGGCTAACATTCTCCTTTCCCTTCCTCCCCCACAACAAACACTCTGTGAGGTGAGTGGGGCTGAGAGACTTCAGAGAAGTGTGACTGGCCCAAGGTCACCCAGCAGCTGCATGTGGAGGAGCTGGGAATCGAACCCTGTTCACCGGATTACGAGTCCTCCCTCAAAAAGCTCAACTTTGGCCAACCCTTCCCTTAGAAAAGCTCAACCACTCCTGGCAATGATGACAATGGGTAGATCACAGCCAGTACAGTGGACGCTCAGGTTGCGAACGTGATCCGTGCGGGAGGCACGTTCGCAACCCACAGCGTTCGCAACCCGTGCGTCTGCGCACGCATGGGTCGCGATTCGGTGCTTCTGCGCATGCGCAAAGCACGATTTAGCACTTATGTGCATGCGCAAGTGCCGAAACCCAGAAGTAACCCGTTCCGGTACTTCAGGGTCCGGCGCAGTGCGCAACTCTAAATCGCGCAACCCGAAGCATCTGTAACCTGAGGTATGACTGTATTTTTTTACTGTGAGTAGATCACAGTCTCTTGGGAGTCCAACTAGATTTCAATGGGGGGTGGGTGTGACAATAAATTTTCCACACCGGGTACCACCTGACCTTGCTACGCCACTGCTCATGACAGACAAAGGCTGAGAAGGTTAACAGCAGGTTCTAGGCCCAGGGCCCGTTGAAAACATTTAGCTTCCTGAAGTAGTGCCACAAATGCCACCTGTCCTACAATGCATATAGCACCTAAGGCCAGCCATGTTTTATTGGCGCCCGAGGAAGCGAATCCCACAATCCCCCTCCCCACTCTCTGGCAATAAATATACAGTTATAATAATGCCTACCTTATAATTTTTATTTTTTGAATTTATATACCGCCCTATACCCAGAGGTCTCGGGGCGGTTCACAGAATTAAATCAAAATATAAAACCACAAAATACATAAACAACAACACAATAACCCCCCCCCAAAAAAAACCCCCCACATTTCCCCTGAAACTTATGTTTGTACAGTGCTCTAAATTCGGGATAAAGTGCTGGATTGTATAATTTTGACCATCCAGAAAAAGCTGAAATTTTCTTCTGAACTATATACCTATTGTGTGGAAGTTATCAACGGATTCTATTTGCTCTAATGGTAGCCAAGAGACTGATTTTGATGAACTGGAAGGATAAATATATGATCCCCTTGAATAAATGGATTGACAACATGATAACACTCGCAGCTAATGAATAGACTGCTTACAGAGGTAGATTTGTTTGGATAAATATGACAATATATGGAATGAGTTTATGCAAAATGTAGCAGGCTATTAATATTTACATATGTATTAGGCTAATGAGGGACACGGGTGGTGCTGTGGGTTAAACCACAAAGTCTAGGACTTGCTGATCAGATGATCGGTGGTTCAAATCCCCACGACGGGGTGAGCTCCCGTTGCTCGGTCCCAGCTCCTGCCAACCAAGCAGTTCAAAAGCACGTCAAAATGCAAGTAGATAAATAGGTACCACTCCGGCGGGAAAGTAAACGGCGTTTCCGTGTGCTGCTCTGGTTTCGCCAGAAGTGGCTTAGTCATGCTGGCCACATGACCCGGAAGCTGTACGCTGACTCCCTCGGCCAATAAAGCGAGATGAGCGCCGCAACCCCAGAGTCGGTCACGACTGGACCTAATGGTCAGGAGTCCCTTTACCTTTACCTTTATTAGGCTAATAATATCAAATTTATATAAGAATGTATGTGTTAGGTCATTTATCATATATTGTAAATACAGTGGTACCTTGGTTTTTGAACTTAATCCATTCTGGGAGTCCATTTGACTCCCAAAACCGTTTGAAAATCAAGGCTGCAGGAGCTTCCTGCAATCAAGCGAAAGCTACATTGGACGTTTGGCTTCCAAAAAAGTTTGCAAACCGGAACACTTCTGGGTTTGTGGCATTTGGAAGCCGATTTGTTTGGGAGCCAAGCCGTTCGAGTACCAAGGTACCACTGTATTACTATATTGCTTCTTTCTACACATTTTTTAGACCCCCCTTTTTTCCTTTGCATCACTTTATTTCTTCATATTTGAAACCTTCCCAGTAAAAATTTAACTTATACAGTTACAAGAAGTTAAATCGCAAAAAAACCCCAAAACCTGTTGCCTCTTCAGGGCACCCAAGATCAGCTGCCTGAGGCGGCTACCTCACTCTGCCTAATGGTGGGGACAGTCCTATCTAGGCCTGAGATAGAGATCAAATTAATCCTGGGGGTGATGGAGGATAATTAAAAAAAACTAATTTCATACCCCACAAGTGTTCCGGAAAAAAACAGGACATATTGGAGGTAATGTAATCTGCATTTCAAGATGAAATCAACCAGCTTCCATCTCCTGCTGCCAGCTTGATGGCACCAGTAAACAAAAACAAATGAAGTGGCTAGAGATTTTTTCCTAGGCCGTGGGTTCCTATTTCTTGTCCAAGGCCATTAGCTCTGGGCTACACCAGGTGTGTTGCTAGGTGACAAATCCCTGCTTCCTTTGACACATCCCTTCTACCTGAGTGGTGTCCCTGAAGCCAATCCTCGCCATGGCGGAAAGAGTGGGTGGACAGCAGCTTGCCTTGAAAAGCAGCCAAGTGCCAACTAGGCTTGAGCTAGGATGCAAGCAGTTCAATCCTGCTCAGTGCTGGGCTGAGACCCCCTTAACAGAGATGATCTGATAATGATTGACGATGGGCTTTTTCCACAAAGAGATCAAAGGAAGTTGGCAATGCCAGGTGGGAATTGGGATCACGAATTTTAAGGATAAAATTTATTGAGTGAGTTTACTTATACGCCATAAAAAAGGTAAAGGGGTGAATGGACCCCTGACCATTAGGTCCAGTCGTGACCGACTCTGGGGTTGCGGCGCTCATCTCGCTTTACTGGCCGAGGGAGCCGGCGTACAGCTTCCGGGTCATGTGGCCAGCATGACTAAGCCGCTTCTGGCAAACCAGAGCAGCGCACGGAAACGCCGTTTACCTTCCTGCCGGAGCAGTACCTATTTATCTACTTGCACTTTGACGTGCTTTCGAACTACTAGGTTGGCAGGAGCAGGGACCGAGCAACGGGAGCTCACCCCATCGCGGGGATTCGAACCGCCGACCTTCTGATTGGCAAGTCCTAGGCTCTGTGGTTTAACCCACAGCGCCACCCACATCCCCACTTATACGCCATATCCTCCAACATTTCTATGATGAAAATAGTGACGTTCCATTTCACGAAACCTTACACATTTTATTGGGTTGCCCCACCTACTCTGGGCAGCTTCCAACATACTGTGGTACCTCGGGTTACAGACGCTTCAGGTTACAGACTCTGCTAACCCAGAAATAGTACCTCGGGTTAAGAATTTTGTTTCAGGATGAGAACAGAAATCATGCTGCGGCAGCAGCAAGAGGCCCCATTGGCTAAAGTGGAACCTCAGGTTAAGAGCAGTTTCAGGTTAAGAACGGACCTCCAGAATGAATTAAGTTCTTAACCGAAGGTATCACTGTATAAAACATTATCCCTATACAGGATTGCCTTCAGACGGCTCAAGGGCCAGATAACTCCATACCCTCCAACATTTCTCCAATGAAAATAGGGACATCCTAAGGAAAACTGGGACACCCCTGGAAAATAGGGACACTTGGAGGGTCTGATTTGCTGCTTTTCCACCATGAGCTGTGCCTAAATCTGCTTACAGCAAACATTCAAAACAATGAAATACAAATATAAGAAAAATGCAGAGCACATCAGTAAATTTTTTAAAATGACTGAGATAAATTTAACATAGAATAAATTTAATATTGCAAAAAAGAAGGATGAATGGATGGATGGATGAAAAGGAAGAAAGGAAGGAATAAAGAAAGAAAAGCAGTTTCTGAGCTGGTTCAGGGTCACCCCTCTGGAACAGGCTGTTTATCAGAAATGAAGCTTAGTATATGTCCTTGGAGTAAGCTTCTCTCTTCCTCTCAGCCTGAAATTACCCTGTGTATGCTGTTGTGAGTTGTTTTGGCAGATGGGTAAAGTGCAAATAAAACAGGATGGAACAATGATGGGCAAAAAATGACCCTGAAAAAGGGCACTCAACTCCTGATCAAATGGAATTGACAATGGAAACTGTTGCTGTTTTATTCCGCCAAACAGTCTTACTTTTCGGTTTACAGTGGTACCTTGGGTTAAGTACTTAATTCGTTCCGGAGGTCCGTTCTTAACCTGAAACTGTTCTTAACCTGAAGCACCACTTTAGCTAATGGGGCCTCCTGCTGCCGCCGCACTGCTGGAACACGATTTCTGTTACCACCCTGAAGCAAAGTTCTTAACCTGAAGCACTATTTCTGGGTTAGCGGAGTCTGTAACCTGAAGCGTATGTTACCCGAGGTACCACAGTATTATAGTAGGTTTCTTACACAGCTACACTCCCAAAGAGCCAAAGTTAACGCTGCGCCTAGCTAGCTTTGTTAAAACACAGGCTTTAAAAATGCACTGAAACTTGTTTGTATGTGTTTGTGTGCACTCAAAACACATTGCTGTGATTAACAAAACAGAGGGAAAAGGGTTTCGGAAGAACGTGTCTGACAAAGGCTGAAGCTGAAACATTTTCCCACATAAAGAAAACCCCTGTTTTGTTAAATCACAGTTACACATATATTATTTTAGTGATTAACTAAATCCCAGACCCCAAAGGGATATGGAGCAAGCTTGTGCAAAGTGCCATTGGATGCCTTTATCTATGCACACGTACCTTTTGAAAGGTCTTTTCAAAACACACGCTGTTGATTAGAGCCGGCTCTATAACGTGTGTCTGGAAACAGTTAAACTACACAGCAGTATGGAAGAGCTTGTGCTGGGTGCTTTTTAAGAGATCCCCCCGGGGCCACCAGCTGGTACCTGCTGAAGCAGTATTTCGAAAACACACTGAAGCAATGAATGCCAAACTGATGTAGAAGCTAAAATGTATTTATTAACTCACTTCTTTTATAATAATAATAATAATAATTTATTATTTGTACCCCGCCCATCTGGCTGGGTTTCCCCAGCCACTCTGGGCGGCTTCCATAGAAACAAAAAATACAGTAAAATATCACAGATTAAAAACTTCCCTGAACAGGGCTGCCTTAAGATGTCTTCTAAATGTCAGGTAGTTATTTATCGCTTTGACATCTGATGGGAGGGCGTTCCACAGGGCGGGCGCCACTACTGAGAAGGCCCTCTGCCTAGTTCCCTGAAGCTTTGCTTCTCGCAATGAGGGAACCGCCAGAAGGCCCTCGGCGCTGGACCGCAGCGTCCGGGCAGAACGATGGGGGTGGAGACGCTCCTTCAGGTATACTGGGCCGAGGCCGTTTAGGGCTTTAAAGGTCAACACCAGCACTTTGAATTGTGCTCGGAAACGTACTGGGAGCCAATGTAGGTCTTTCAAGACCGGTGTTATGTGGTCCTGGTGGCCACTCCCAGTCACCAGTCTAGCTGCCACATTCTGGATTAGTTGTAGTTTCCGAGTCACCTTCAAAGGTAGCCCCACGTAGAGCGCATTGCAGTAGTCCAAGCGGGAGACTAGAGCATGCACCACTCTGGCGAGACAGTCCGCAGACAGATAGGGTCTCAGCCTGCGTACCAGGTGGAGTTGGTAGACAGCTGCCCTGGATACAGAATTATTTGGTTTTACATATTTAAGTTTACAATCATACCACAACACATCCATAGTTACAAAGGTCTCCCGAACCTCTGGACTTCTTCCCCTCCCTGGGTTCTGTTAATAAACCTTTTCTACTGCACCTTTTTTAAATAATCCAAGTTTTTTATAACTCCATTGTGTCCATAGTTCTCGTTACATTTCAAGTGTTATTGCAGTCCTGCTAATGTTTTCAACTGCTTACAGCGGTCTTTAAGGTAAATTGTAAATTTTTCCCATTCCTTATTAAAGTTTTGTTCTTCCTAGTTCCTGAGCTTTCTAGTCAGTTTTGCCATTTCAGCATTGTCTGACAGCTTCATTTGCCATTCTTCTCTGGTAGGGACTTTATCTTCTATCCATCTCTGAGCTAGCAGCATCCACACAGCTGTCATTGCATACATAAAAGTATTTTCTGTTCCCTTGGGATTTCGGCACTTATAATTCCTAATAGAAAAGCCTCTTTTTTAGATATAAAGGGTATTTTAAACTCCCCCCCCCAATTCATTATATATCATTTCCCAGGATGCTTTTATTACTTTGCACGTCCACCACATATGGTAAAAGGTACCTTCTTTTTCTTTACATTTCCAGCAGGTACAGTGGTACCTCAGGTTAAGCACTTAATTCATTTTGGAGGTCCGTTCTTAACCTGAAACTGTTCTTAACCTGAGGTACCACTTTAGGTAACAGGGCCTCCCACTAACCGCCGCCGTGCAATTTCTGTCCTTATACTGAAGCAAAGTTCTTAACCCGAGGTACTATTTCTGTGTTAGCGGAGTCTGTAACCTGAAGCGTCTGTAACCTGAAGCGTCTGTAACCTGAGGTACCACTGTATTTGTACCTGTCATATATTTTTGATACTTGGTATTAAATACCATTGAAGCGAAAGAAAACTGTGAAGAGAACCTAACAAATTAATAATTAGTGAGTATATCTACGTGGCTCAGCCACATGGTGTTTAAAACACCTGAAATATGTATGTGTTACAAGCACATGCTAATCTGTGGTCTTCTATCTTGGGAGTAGTGTCTTTGTTCTCAAGCTACTGGAGAGAATGTTTTACTCCCTCTCTCTGGTAGAACAGCCTCAACCGAATGGAGGCTGAAATGGAGAAGAGACAGAGCTTTAATTTTTAGTTATGGAAGATATTCATAATCTAAGACATTTCATCTATGCCGGCATCAGTATACAGTGGTACCTCAGGTTAAGTACTTAATTCGTTGTGGAGGTCTGTTCTTAACCTGAAACTGTTCTTAACCTGAAGCACCACTTTAGCTAATAGGGCCTCCTGCTGCCGCTGCGCCGCCTGAGCACGATTTCTGTTCTTATCCTGAAGCAAAGTTCTTAACCTGAAGCACTATTTCTGGGTTAGCGGAGTGTGTAACCTGAAGCGTATGTAACCTGAAGCGTATGTAACCCGAGGTACCACTGTATTATGCAACGAACTGGATGTAAATTTATTGCTTGAAGTTGAATGGAGTTTGAGTTCTGCAAGTAAAGCTTTCCGAACCGTATTTTTGGGCTGGATAATTTTTATTTCAAAGAAGAGTTCGCTTTTATTCATCCAAACTGCTGCCCATATGTGCAGCATTGACAATATCAATAGAGACTCTGTGGTCATCTCTGCAAAATGAACACACATGCTAGATATGATAGATTCTATAGGTTTGCTCTGCCTGATCCTTGCAAAACGCTCGCTGCCCCTGGCCTCTCACACCGGCACGGGCTTGCCACTCCCGTAGCATTTATACTCTGTTTCGTACATGCGAGGAACGCACATAATCTCCACCACAGGCACCCGGCAGGAGACCGTGGGAGGTTTCTCCACCGGGCAAAAGCGGTCCCAGGTGCGCTTGCAGTCATGGGGAGGCTGGTAGGATTCTCGGGTCAGGGGGAGCAGACCCCGGTGGGGAACGGCAGGTATGTGCGGCCCCAGACGGGGTACACGGGTTGCTTTGAGGAACACCTTGATGTCCCGCATTGGTTCAGGATCACGGATCACGGGGTATTCCCCACACCGCTGAAGCGAGAGAGCATCCTTCCTGGCATAGCCTTGTCGTTCCTTGCTGCAGAGAGAGAGAGGAGGCATCAAAATGCGTCCATTTCTCTGAAAGTGGGGTGAAACCAAGCAATTTAAAGGAGAGAACACTGTCTGGAAGGGGCTCCCTGTGTACACACTGCTACTCTTGGCGCTGCAGAATATGATATTGTTTGGGAATAACTTACTGTATTTTTCGCTCTATAGGGCACACTTTTCCCCTCCTAAAAAGGGGAAATGTGTGTGCATCTTATGGAGTGAATGCAGTGGTGTAGCGTGGTTTGTCAGCACCCGGGGCAAGGCAAGTAATTTGCGCCCCCCCCCCGCTGCACTGTCCCTCCCCCAGATAGTCCCTCGCTCTCTCTCCGCACCGCACCGCACGCCTGGCACCCTCCCCTCCACAGTGGGCGGCGACCCGGCGGCTCGGATCGGATTTGCACAGCCAGCACTGCAGTGAGAGAGAGTGAGTGAGCCAGGTAGGGGCAGAGAGCTGCGAGTGCAAGCGCCCCCCCCCCAGTTGTTGCACCCGGTGTGGCCGGCCCCCCCTGCACCCCCCACGCTACGCCACTGGCGCTGCAGAATATGGTATTGTTTGGGAATAACTTACCGTATTTTTCGCTCTATAAGACACACTTTTCTCCTCCTAAAAAGGGGAAATGTGTGTGCATCTTATGGAGTGAATGCAGGCTGCGCGGCAATCCCAGAAGCCAGAATAGCGAGAGGGAGAGCTGCGCAGTGCTACCTCTAGCTGTTCTAGCTTCTGGCTTAGCCGCGTGAAGCCTCCGCAGAGCAGCAGGGAGTGGCTCTGTCCCTTCCCCCACCTCCGAGAAAAGCCCCCAAGAGCCTTGCTCCCTTTAAAGAGCGCGTGGCTCTTGGCTGGCTTTTGCGGGAGGCTGGGAAAGGGACAGAGGGCAGCTTAGCCGCACACAGCCTCTTCCGGGCAGAGGGAGCCTTCATCCCGCTGCCCGGGAGAGGCTTCGGCAGCTATCTCAGAAGCCAGAACAGCAAGAGGTTATCCCAGAAGCCAGATCCCTCTTGCTCTTCTGGTTTCTGGGATTCAGATTATTTTTGTTCTTGTTTTCCACCTCCAAAAACTAGGTGCGTCTTATCGTTTGGTGCGTCTTATAGAGCGAAAGATACGGTACCTTTTTCTTGATCCTGTGATACGCCATACTTTCTTTGCATGCCTGCACTCGGGTAGTACACAGACGTTTTATCACTGGTATTTCATTAAAATCAGTAAAAATACTGATACCTACGGAACCGCCTCTCCTGGTACGTCCCACGGAGGACCTTACGGTCTTCAAACAAAAAAATCTTGGAGGTCCCGGGCCACAGGGAGGTTAGACTGGCCTCAACCAGAGCCAGGGCTTTTTCGGCTGTGGCTCTGATCTGGTGGAACGCTCTGTCACAAGAGACTAGGGCCCTGTGGGACTTGACATCTTTCTGCAGGGCCTGCAAGACAGAGCTGTTTCACCAGGCCTTTGGCCAAGGCACAGTCTGACCCCCTCCTTTAGCAATCCTCACGGAACTCTAGCCCAATGGTTGCCATCAATTTGATTTTGAATTGATTTTAAAATGAATTGATTTTAGAATGCTGTGTTACTTTTATTGTTGTTAGCCGCTCTGAGCCCGGCTTTGGCTGGGGAGGGCAGGATATAAATAAAGTTGTTGTTGTTGTTGTTGTTATTTCAACAGCAAAAGGGATACCATACATAAATCGGGCAACAGCCAACATCTGCCATAATCACAGATATCATAGAGTTGGAAGGGACCCTGAGGATTTTCTAGTCCAACCCACTACGATGCAGGAAGATACAAGCTGTCCCCGACGGGGATCGAACCTGCAACCTTGCCATTATCAGCACAACACTCCAGGCAACTAAGCTATCCAACTGTCAAGGCACGTTAAGTATGGCTGTCCACCTAAAAAAGACAAGTTCTGTGCCATTGTAAACAAGTTGTCCTAGCGGTAGCAAACAAGGTTCAAAGAGTAGAATGTGGGTTCAGAGACGAGACAATAAATAAATGAATAAATAAATGAAATAATATTTATGCCTCACCCATCTGGCTGGGTTTACCCAGCCACTCATTAAAAACATGATAAAACATCAAACATTAAAAACTTCCCTAAACAGGACTGCCTTCTGATGTCTTCTAAAAGTCAGATAGTTGTTTATTTCCTTGACATCTGATGGGAGGGAGGGAGCCACTACCGAGAAGGCCCTCTGCCTGGTTCCCTGTAACCTCACTTCTCGCAGTTGCACCCTAGAGGATTGTGGGAAGGGAGTGCAGGCATTGGCAGAGGTTCTCTGGGGTGGGTGAAGGAGTGGGGAGAGAACCTTGGAAGTGCTACTTACTCAGTGAAGGGATGGAAGTCCCGGCTGGTGACAGAGATATAGGGGTCATTTAGCCGCAGAACTGCCTTGTCCCGGATGTAGAAGGGTTTGCCTGCCATCTCTTCATTCCGTGTGCTGGCCACAACGGACTGCGGAGAGCAAAGGAACAAAGCCGCTGTTGCGCGTGGAAGTCTTGAACTCCTCAGCCCACCATAGTGGACAACCCCAACCAAGCCTGGTGTTACCACACAACATTCTTGAGTGCCACCCACAAAAGAGGACTGGTCATTCAAAGTAGCTGAATTTATAGAATTGGCGAAATTAACTGCAGTAATAAGATATCAAACAAATCAGAAATAAAGGTCACAATGGGTATGGTTTGAAGAATATATGAGTAAACACTGCTCTAAAGATAGCATGCTGATATGTTTGGACTAAGCTTGTAAAGTTGATTTAGATAATATAATAGTACAATAAAATAAGTAAGGTATTTATTATATTATATTATATTATATTATTATGGTATTTATATATTATTTACATGAATTGCAATGTAAACAAGAACTTTAAAGGAATAAAGATGAAGAGCACCGATGGAGGGAAGTCACAAGGTTGTGTCACCATCCACTTATTTTATGCATTTTTTCTTTACCTATATATTCTTTCCTTTTTTGGGTTTGTTTGCTTGTAAGTGTATGTATGTTACTGGTTTGTATGTATGTTAAGTAAATAAATAAAATTATTTTAAAAACAAACAAAAAATAAGTTCTTGAGTGCCTCCCAGGGCCCAGCAATGACTGAGCCGCCATTTTGATTTCCCACAATGCCCCTGGACCAATGATGTGTCGAGGGCATTGTGGGGGAAAGGAAAGGGTGTAGCTCCTTGTAGCTGCTGTCACTGCCAAGAAAACCTGCCAGAATCAGGAGGGAACGCCCTCAGATCCTTGACCCCAGACTTAGTTAAAGCTCTTGGGTCTCAAGCACATGACCTGCTTTCTTTGATTGGCAGGCCAGCAAAATAAAGAAGGATGTCAAAGAAAAGACCAGGCATGTTGGGGATGGGATAGGGAAGGCCCAATGTGAGGCCCAATACCAAGATCAGAATCCCACCTCAAACTTGCAGCAGAGGCACCAAGGATAACCCAAATATAAGCAGTTTAGGCCACAGATGGAGAAGGAACTACAACAGCTCCCATCACCTCTCACATCATTGACTGCATTGGCAGCGGCTGATGGAAGGACACAGTTTTTCCTTCCCACTAAATGCAGACAGCACAACCCTTCCCCACACGCCAGGAAATAATGGATACTGATTGGTCCGATTCCGTGGGTAGCATGCAAAGATGTGCAAGCTTTTGTTGGAATCCATCTGTCTCAAGAGACAACAGAGTGCACCTCTGGGGGTGAAGCCAAATTGACCTCCCTGGGGCACAAGCCTGGGCAGTGTGTATGGAGGTCTTGGGCTGCCCGGATGACAAGACCCACCCCCTCGGCCTCACTGATGTGGTCCAAAGGACAGCAGAGCAAGACATTTGGCACCAGCTGGGCTGCAAGAGTTGTTGGTAGGAGATGTACAAGGTGTCTTAAGGACTCCATTCTGGATTTGTGTAGGATTTACTTTACTCCTGAGCTGAATCCTAGAACAATAGGATCCAGAATGCAGCAGTCTGATTGGCCTGCAGGAGCAGCCAATCAGGCTCCTGGATGAAGTGACTCAGCAACCTGATTGGCCTGCAGGAGCAGCCAATCAGGCTTGTGGAGGAGGTGAATCCGCAACCTGATTGGCCTACAGGAGCAGCCCAGAATTAGCCAATCACACGGGGCCCATTGTGTAAATAATGTATATATAGCTACATGTTTTGGGGAAAGATTCATTCATTGCTACTATGAGCTGAATAAAGAGCATGAAATTCACACTCAACTTCGAGTATATTTCAACTCCTTTTCTACTCCTGAAGATATCCCACAAGGCAGCAGAGGTTTGGATCAGTTTTTCTTCTCCTAGATGGGCTTCCTTCCCAGTCTGATAAGTCCCATTTGCCTCTCACTTCCTTCTACAGATGGTGCAGAAACTTGACCGCTGGACCCATGATTGGTCACATCTGTTCAATCTGCCAGAGCCTGTCTTGGCATGCATGTTAAAGTCCCTAACTCACTGAGGCTTTGAGACCCACCAGCCAATCCTCACCTGCTTTAGCCGGCCAGTCAAAGGCATTCCTGGGGTGTGGCCACTGTCGTATACTGACAGCTTCTAGGAGCCACCGGTGAGAGCTGAGTGCAGGTGGGGAACAAAGGTGAACAAACCACCCCAGAAGTAGCACGACATGTCCCCCACCAAAGGCACTACCCCCTCCCCTAACACCGTAAATATATATATGCAAGCAATTGTTTGTAAGGTATGCAAAACCAAGCATCCTTTAGGTAGAGATTCTCACACTGGTTAACCTAAAACAGAACACAAAGATGTCTTGGTCAAAAGGAAGAAGATGTCCAGCATAGGGGGAGATGTCTTCTCCCTGCTCCAGAAACACCAAATACCTTGGATGGTCCATCCAGGTGATGGTCAGCCAAGCCAAATGGCTGAGGCCCAGCATGGAAGGTGGGCTCTTGTGGGAGATTGGGCCAGCCAGGGTAGCGTTCCCTCGTCTCGCTCTTCTGGTTGCCCATGGTCAGCGGAAACCTCCATGCTCTCAGCTGCAGCTGTCAGGGAGAAGAGCAGAAACAGGGGTACAGAGAAGAAGGGTTGGGGAACGGTCACCATGACTGCACAAGGACACCCTCTCGTGCAAATGTTTCCTCATTTGCCTCGGGGAATTTGCAGTGGCGTAGCGTGGGTTGTCAGCACCCAGGGCAAGGCAAGTAATTTGCGCCCCTAACCTGTGGATTTGCGCCCCCTAATCCGTGGATTTGCGCCCCCTAACCCCCAGATGTTGCGCCCGGTGCCGCCGGCCCCCCCTGCACCACCCACGCTACGCCACTGGGAGTTTGCCTCCTTCAGCCTGGTGTTTTCAAACAGAGCCATGGAGGAAAGATGATTTGTCTTGCCATCACCTTGTCACTTGAGGCCCTTTGTTCTTCCCCTTGAACAGGGGCTTCTGGGAAACTATCTGCAGAATCCTCATTCCCCACCATCCCGTTTTCCTGCCTGGACTGCAATTGAAGAGTAAGGGGTGATGATATTTTGGGGGGGGGGGATTTTTAAGTGTGTGTGTCACCCACTGCCTTTAACTTTACTGGGCATGCATGCGAATACTTCTGTACCCATTTGCATCCATCTTTAAATTAAAATAAAGGAACCCTAGAAAAGCATACAAGAGCAGATGCTTCTAATCTTAATATTATCATGTTTCGTAATGAACAGAAAGGGGGGCTTGTGATTTTTCAGACCAAGTAGGCTGCAAGTAAATAAATAAAAATACTTAGCTAAAAGTAGAAATAATCAGAATATTTGAAACTGAAATGCTTGCTGAGGTCACTTGGGTGATGTTGTGACGCATTCTAGTGATGCCACTGGCAACCCGACTGAGCAATAGGCATGGCTTCCACAAACTGGCCAATCGTGGTGCAGGTAGCTCAGTCCTGCTCCTCCCCCAAATCCTGGCTATGCCGGGCTCAATCGAACTTAGAGAACCAGGCTGTAATTTATAGACTGGATTCATTCCACCCATTCCCTCCTCAATAAAGCCACCAAGCCTAGGGAACTTCAAGAACTGTCACTATTTGGGGGCGGGATTCAGTCACAAATTCAGGGTGCGCAGTTTAGTTGGCTGGAAACTCTTGCGCAACAAACCTGCTGCTGCAAAAGATCGGACTTTTTGCAAGAAGCAAAGTGGCAGGGAAAAACACACTGGGACTTCCCATAACACTTGGGTTGACACAACACCGTCTGACCTCCCTGAAAGCAAATCATGACAAAAGCAGATTAAATTGCCCACTTTGTCTAATCCCCCTGCAAACAAAGGCGGACAAATCCTCAGTACACTGGTCATCTGGATGCTCCCCTTGACCGTTTGGGCTTCTATTCCCCTTCCCAGATCTCAGAGCTTCCTGCTTTCCCCTTACCTTCTCTCTCAAATCTTTGTTGTAGAGGACGTCCCAGTGCGGATAGGCGACAGAGTAGCGGGGGTGAGCCAGGACTCCCCCGTGGGTTTTCGGGCCATAAGCGAGTTGTGAGGTGGTTGTCAAGCGTGGGATGACCTCATCTCGGAAGTCTTTCTCAGATGCTGGGGGCAGTGGCTCATAGATCGTAGACTGGCGATGAGCGAAGCGGGAGTGCAAGGGAGGAGGTGGGGGAAAGAGCAGCAATGGGACAAACCATCAGGAAATGGGAGAATGGGTGCATGGATGAAAAATAGAACCAAGACCCCGCCCCCCCCCGTAAGACCCATTTATTCCCGCAGGAATTCTGGTTCCAGGCAGCATTAGCCCACCTGCAGAGTACCTAGACAGGGGTCAGCAAACGTTTTCAGCAGGGGGCCGGTCAACTGTCCCTCAGACCTTGTGGGGGGCCGGACTATATTTTGGTGGAAAATATATGAATGAATTCCTATGCCCCACAAATAACCTAGAGGTGCATTTTAAATAAAAGGACACATTCTGCTTATGTAAAAACACCAGGCAGGCCCCACAAATAACCCAGAGGTGCATTTTAAATAAAAGGGCACATTCTACTCATGGAAAAACACATTGATTCCTGGACCGTCTGGAGGCCGGATTTAGAAGGCGATTGGGCCGGATCCGGCCCCCGGGCCTTAGTTTGCCTACCCATGACCTAGAGGCATAGCTGTCAACTTTTCCCTTTTCTTGCGATGAATCCTATTCGGAATAAGGGGATTTCCCGTAAAAAATGGAAAACGTTGACAGCTATGCCTAGAGGTAGCGGGAGGGGGTGTCAGTCCCCCGCTACAAACCACATCGCTTCCACTAATCCGAATTGCACCAGCCATCCCCCTGAAAGTCACCAGCTTTGGCTCACTCGTGCATAGGGCGGCGGGAAGGGCAGCGGGGGGCTGTAGTTGAGCCCCACTCCGCTGCTGGTCAGCCTCCAGTCATGCCTGCGTCCCTGCCGGGGCACCAGCGTCGGGGAGTCCACCTCCCAGTCGAAGGGGAAGGCGGAGAAAGTGCCCGCCATGTCCGCCTCCGCTTTTGGGACATGGTTGCCGGGCGGCCGGGCGGAGGAGGAGGAGGCGGCGGCTGCTACCCTGGGCACCAGGAAAGGGGCGGGGCCTCTGGAACGTTAGCGACAAACGTCGCCATGGAGATGGAACGCTCGGCAGCCGGGCGTTCTAGCGCCCCCTTTGATCGAGCCCTGGATTCCATCCGGTCCGGTCCTAATGAGTCCCAATGGGATGCTGGACCGCTGTGGAAGGGGGAGCCAGGATTTCCTGGGAGCCGGAAGGCCTGCTAAGGATCGTTGCTACTGAGTGCTAAAGGCCGTGGCTTAACGGGTGGGGTGCAATCTCTTGTTGTGTGCAGCCCACCCTATTTGTGTTTACTGAGGAGTAAGCCCCTATCCGGTCCCTCAGCCCTTTCCACCTTGCTCCCAAGTAAGCGTGCATCGGGACTGTGACTTCAGTCGGAGGATGATGGTTCTTATCATCCTTCATTGCATGCACGCACAAATGGGAGCTGCAACATAATGTTGCAGTATGGCAGGGGCAGAGGACCTGTGCCCGTTCCATTGGTGTTGGACCCCAACTCCCATCAGCCTCTTCTAGGACATCTGGTCTTGTCCCGCCTCTGTTTTCTGTCTCCACACGCCCCACTGCCTGCCTCCCATGGCCACTGATCAAAGCAAGCAGTTATTGCAGTTCAAAGGCTTTTAGAAGACATATTTATTATTAACATTTTTATTGTTGCTGTTGTTAATATTATTATTGAAAGGTTATGTCCAGTCAAACTCGACTATGGGGTGTGGTGCTCATCTCCGCCTTCAAGCCGAGGGAGCCGGTGTTTGTCCACAGACAGCTTTTCCAGGTCATGTGGCCAGCATGACTAAACCACTTGTGGCACATGGGACACCGAGAAGAGTACTAGAGCGCATGGAAACACTGTTTACCTTCCTGCTGCAGGGGTACCTATTTATCTACTTGTGCTGGTATGGTTGGCAGAAGCTGGGACAAAGAGACAGGGGCTCACCCCATCACTCGGATTTGAACTACCGATCTTACGATCAGCAAACCCGTTGTTGTTGTTGTTGTTGTCATCCCTATTTTCATTGGAGAAAAGTTGGAGGGTGTGACAGACCCTCTAAGTGTCCCTATTTTCCAGGGAGAGTCTCGGATTTACAGAAGCCTTCCCTGTTTCCGATTTGATCCCAGAATGTCCCACCTTTCCTTAAAGGTAAAGGGACCCCTGGCCATTAGGTCCAGTCGTGGCCGACTCTGGGGTTGCAGCGCTCATCTCGCTTTATTGGCTGAGGGAGCTGGCATACAGCTTCCGGGTCATGTGGCCAGCATGACTAAGCCTCTTCTGGCGAACCAGAGCAGCACACGGAAACGCCATTTACCTTCCCGCCGCAGCGGGACCTATTTATCTACTTGCACTTTGATGTCCTTTCAAACTGCTAGGTGGGCAGGAGCAGGGACCGAGCAACGGGAGCTCACCCTGTCGCGGGGATTCGAACCACCAACCTTCTGATTGGCAAGTCCTAGGCTCTGTGGTTTAACCCACAGTGCCACCCGCGTCCCTTAGGATGTCTCTATTTCCATCAGTGAAAGGTTGGAGGGTGTGGAGTTACGCATACCCGCCCCCCAAGCCAAGGAGATAAGTAACTATACAATCTTTAGAAGACATCTGAAGGCAGCCCTGTGTAGAGACGTTTTAAAATGTTTAATGTTTTAATATATATATGTTGGATGCTGCCCAGAGTGGATGGAGCAACCCAGTCAGATGGGCAGGGTATAAATAATAATGTTATTGCTATTATCAGTGGCGTAGCGTGGGGGGTGCAGGGGGGGCTGGCCGCACCGGGCGCAACATCTGGGGGGGAGCGCTTGCACTCGCAGCTCTCTGGCTCACTCACTGGCTCACTCACTCTCTCTCACTGCAGTGCTGGCTGTGCGAATCTGATCCGAGCCGCCGGGTCGCCGCCCACTGTGGAGGGGGGGGGTGCCAGGCGTGCGGTGCGGAGCGGAGAGAGAGCGAGGGACTATCGAGGGGGGGACAGTGCAGCGGGGGGGGGGCGCAAATTACTTGCCTTGCCCCGGGTGCTGACAACCCACGCTACACCACTGGCTATTATCATTAGGGAATAGAACTTCCCTATTTTCACTGGAGAAATGTTGGAGGGTATGTGGGCAGAGACCTTGATGAATCAGCTCTTCCAACCTTCCCCAAGCCTTGTTAGCTCCCAGGGAGATACGTCAGCAGGACGTCATGCACCATTGATACTCTTGTGTCGGCCTTCCAAGGGGCAGCGGGCAGAGACAGCCCTGCTCAGAGAAATTGGATAGGAGAAAGCTCTTTAACGCAACAAAAGAAGCAAGAACATTTTAAACAATGCGTCTGCTAGGGCTCCAAGAGACCCGTCTCAGGTATGGGCGGCTTAAGAGAGCAGAGCCTCTTGCGCGGATCTTCAAAGCCAGGACACGTTCATTACAGGGAGGAAATGGTTTCTGGGGTAACCTTGGTCCTAAGCCATTTCTTAGGGCTTCAAAGGTCATTGCTGGCACTGCTAAACGGAGCCCGGAAACAAACAGGCAATCAGTACAGATGGAATCAGTTCTGATCTTGAAGTGCCGGATAACAATCTGGCGTTTTGTACTAATTGAAGTTTCCGGGCTCTTTTCAAAGGGCAACCTTGCGGTAAAGAACATTGCAGTTAATCCTTCCTAGAAATTAAAAAAGGAGAACCTTTTGCAATTTTACAGTTGAGTGCTTTCTTCAAATCGTGTGTTTTCCAGCTATCACAGGTGTGGCGGAGAACCTTGGTCCCTCTAGATATTGCTGAGCTGCAGGGGCCAGTGAAGGGAATATTTATATATTATATATTATATTTATAATATAACGTTGCAGGGTAGAGAGCTGAATTTCAGAATCCCATCCCATCCGCTCCGTTCCATTTCCCCTTCCTCCCTGCTTTCCCCAGTGTGCTGTAGCAGTTGGAGCATCAGACTAGGACCTGGGAGTCCAGGGTTCGAATCCCCACTCAGCCATGAGGTTCACAGGGTGACCTTGGGCCAGTCATTACCTCGCAGGGTTGCTGTGGGGCTCAAATGAGGCAGGGGCGAAACCGTGAGCTCCTTGGAGGAAAAGGGTAGGATATGAATATAATCAATCCATAAATATCAGTGACCATGCAGGCTGCTTGGAGGCAGGGTTCCTTATCATGTTATTCTAGAGGGCTTTTGTACTTCTGCAAGCTGAGAGACTCCCCCAAGGCTTCTGATGCCCAAAGCTCGTGTGCGATCCTAAGGAGCACGCATCAACTGCAACCCACACCTCCAATAATAAAGACTTGCAATTTTACTTTCAGCCGTCCGATGGCACTCAGGATCAGTGCACACTATCACTTTTGGAGTTCCAGGTGGGTGGGATGGATTTGGAGAGGGTGGGGTGCATTTTATTGGTTTATTTATTGAATTCATACACAGTGGTACCTCGGGTTAAGTACTTCATTCGTTCCAGAGGTCTGTTCTTAACCTGAAACTGTTCTTAACCTGAAGCACCACTTTAGCTAATGGGGCCTCCTGCTGCCACTGCGCGGCTGCTGCACAATTTCTATTCTCATCCTGAAGCAAAGTTCTTAACCCAAGGCAATATTTCTGGGTTAGCGGAGTCTGTAACCTGAAGCATATGTAACCTGAAGCGTCTGTAACCCGAGGTACCACTGTACCACCCTATATCCAGGGGACTCATGCATGTTCCTAGCAACCCTGAGAACCAGTGAGGGCCAATTTGAATTAAAATTGGGGGGGGGGAGCCCTGCCCCGCATAATTGATTACACGACACAGTGCATGTGTGCCACGGCTAAAAATTGGCCGCTGTTTCTTTAATGCTAAAAGAACTAAGTGAGCATGAGTTAGCAGCCTACAATGACTTTCACCAAATTGTACCTGTATATATAGAGCGTTCAATGACAGTGTTGGGTGTGAGTTGGTTGGATGGTAGAAAGCTGGTTGTGTTTGATATGTATAAAGCTGTCGGTCGTGGTTGGAGAAGACAACTTTTAAGAATAAAAGCAGCAATACTCTGCAAAGTGCTCTTTCTCAAAGACTCTTTTGTGCCAACTAAGGCCTGGGGACTAGGCAAAGGAGTAAAAAGGAGGTCAGAACCTTTTCTATTTTAATGGCAATGCCCATCAACTTTGGGGGTCCCCAGCCCCCTCAAATATTTTATTGGTGGGCAAAGACCCCCTTGGCTCCTAAGAGTTGGCTCCTGTGGTGTGATGTCACACAGGAAAAACGTGCCCTTTTGAAAAACAGGGCTTGGAATTGGGTAGGGGGAGCGAGCAGTTAGGTGAGGAGGAGTTGTGTGGGGCAAGAGGTGTTCTGGGAACAATAAGGAGGAAATAGGTAGAACTTGGTGAGGGGTGTGTGTGTGTGTGAAGGCCATCTTGGCACAGTGGCAGGGCTATGGGGTTCACGGTGCCTTGGGTATCCAGTGCTACGTTGCTGGGGAAACAAGCCCCTCATGAGATCTAATGCTCTCCAAAGGAGACTCGGGCGTGAATAGGTGTTAAGAAGCCATTTTTCTTAAAGACATGACCGTCTCCCACACGTCTCGATTCCCAATGGAAACATGACTCTGGAATCTGGCTACCGCTTGGCACAGATGGGGGTGGTGGCTCCATTTGTTTATTTGTTTCAAAAGGCAAAGGCGATGTGGGCCCTTATCCCCAAAGACCTGTGGCTAAGGCCTCCTAGGGTCGCCCGCTGCCCCAGCAAAGCCTGTTATGATATCTCCTGCCCGCCATATTCCGCTGCGTCTTGCTGCTGCGGTCGTATTTTGCAGACACACCCTGCGTCTATCCTGACAAAGCGCCAGGCAGCGGTCTTCTTGGAATCCATAGTGAAGGCCTTCACATAGGTCTGGGTCGTCTGGCACTCAGAGATCCAGTAGTTTCGATCCACCCCGCGGCAACCGCCCGCAGTTCCCCTTCTGGGTGTGCACTTGGTCTCGAGGAAGTACTGCCTCAGCCGGCCGTGAGGCGTCTGAAACTCAGAGAGCAGCGTCACATTCCTGCCACGGATGTCCACAGCTGTATGTTTGTCTGCCACCCATGTGCTTGTGCTGTCACACACGGCCAACGTCGCCTCAGCAGCGTCCGACAAGGGTTGGGTGGTCGGCTCGCTTCTAGAAAGCGCAACACGGGGAGACAGGAACTCCTTGTCCCCGACTGGAGGAGCGTGAGTGCCGAGGACGTCAGCGGCGTTGGGAAGCGGGGTGGCATGAGAGACGACGCAAAGCCATGCGGTGACCACAGTAATCAGCATGGCTTCCTCTATGATGGGGAACCTGTGCAGGAAGTGGGGAAAGGCAAGCCTGGGAAAATTTGTCCGCCAATAAAACGTCCCACCCACAACACAGGTTGCCAACACGTGGTCCCCCCCCCCAAAGGCCACATCAACCTCATGGATTTAGGGCAAATCCTAGCTTCCTTGCCCCCCAATAATTTTCGTACTTTCGCAAACTTTGGAGCTCCCCTAAACCTGATACCTTTTTATATATATATATAAAGAATTACATTTATATCTCACTTTTCCATCAAAGAGCTCAAGGTAATGTATACAGTGGTACCTCGGGTTAAGTACTTAATTCGTTCTGGAGGTCTGTTCTTAACCTGAAACTGTTCTTATCCTGAAGCACCACTTTAGCTAATGGGGCCCCCGCTGCTGCTGCACGATTTCTGTTCTCATCCTGAAGCAAAGTTCTTAACCTGAGGTAATATTTTTGGGTTAGCAGAGTCTGTAACCTGAAGTGTATGTAACCTGAGGTACCACTGTACACGGTTCTCTTCCTCTCCATCTTAACCAAGGGTGCCAACTTTGGGGATGGGCAGCCCCCTCAAATATTTTATGGGTGGGGAGGGAGACAAAGATATATTGGCCCCTAGGAACTGGCTCCTGGGCTCTCAACAACCCCGTGAGGTAGGAAAGGCTGAGAGATCACAACTGTCCCAAGGTCACCCAGGGAACTTTATGGCTGAGCAGGGATTTGAAGCCCAGTCTCCGAGGCTCTAATCCAGCACTCCAGCAGTACTTCCTCCTGAATTTCACAAACAGAGGGAATGACAGTGCAGATTTTGTCCATCCCTCCACCTCTTATAAAAGTGATTTTTCCAACCTTTCTGCCAGACCCAGGGCCCAATTGTTAACAACAGCAACCTGCACCGCAGGGAATATTCTTTTTAATTTTGTAAAAATTTTTACCTTTACCTACCGGGATCTGTTCTCTCCTCTACTTCTTGATTCACTCTTCTTTCCTCTCCCTTTCTTGCTCTATCACTCTCTTCCCTTTTTGTTCTGATGACATTTGCAGTGCTGCAGTTGCAGACCACAGTAAGTCAACAGAGCTCTCTCTTTTTTGGCTACAGCAAACAAGAGGTCAAAGTACCCGGATATGGTGTCTTTTAGGACTTTGTCCTTCTGTGGCCAACTAGAATCTGCTGAAGAGAACATTTGGGTAGTTTCATGAATTCCTCAGGGCCAGGGGCCTGAAGTTATTTGGCTGCACTAAACTAGAATCTGACAGAACTTATTAGATATACAGTGGTACCTCAGGTTAAGTACTTAATTCGTTCCGGAGGTCCGTACTTAACCTGAAACTGTTCTTAACCTGAAGCACCACTTTAGCTAATGGGGCCTCCTGCTGCTGCGGCGCCACCAGAGCACAATTTCTGTTCTCATCCTGAAGCGAAGTTCTTAACCTGAAGCACTATTTCTGGGTTAGCAGAGTCTGTAACCTGAAGCGTATGTAACCTGAGGTACCACTGTATACAGTCATCCCTTGGTTTTCGAACAGCTTAGTTCTCGAATGTTTTGGCTCCGGAACACCACAGACCCGGAAGTGACTGTTCCACTTTGCAAACTATTTTTGGAAGCTGTGCGTCCGATGGGGCTTCCGCGGCTTCCGATTGGCTGCAGGAGTTTCCTGCAGCCAATCTGAAGCCACGCTTTGGTTTCCGAACGTTTTGGAAGTCGAACGGACTTCTGGAACGGATTCTGTTCGACTTCCAAGGTACGACTGTATAGAGGCACTTGCCTCTGTCGAATCACTGCTCGGGCATTTCATGGAGATTACAGCTGGGGAGGGCGGCAAGTACTGCAGGCACGCGTGTGGTGCCCACAGTGGCTTCTCTGGTTTGCTAATGTGCCCACAGGTCTAAAACAGTTGGAGACCATTGCCCAAAGGCAGTCCAACTCTTCATAAGGACTTGCAACTCCACAGCAAGCCATCAGGTGGCGCTGAGGGCCAAAGGACACTTTCCCCTTCCAAAGTTCAAAGCCGCAGAAGTGGAGAACTATAGCATGGGTAGGCAACCTAAGGCCCAGGGGCCGGATCCGGCCCAATCGCCTTCTAAATCCGGCCCGCGGACGGTCTGGGAATCAGTGTGTTTTTACATGAGTAAAATGTGTCTTTTTATTCAAAATGCATCTCTGGGTTATTTGTGGGGCCTGCCTGGTGTTTTTACATGAGTAGAATGTGTGCTTTTATTTAAAATGCATCTCTGGGTTCTCTCTGGGGCATAGGAATTTGTTCATTTTTTTTTCTTTCCCCCAAAATATAGTCCTGCCTCCCACAAGGTCTGAGGGACAGTGGACTGGCCCCCTGCTGAAAAAGTTTGCTGACCCCTGAAGGATAGTGTGGATGTGCAAAACACAGCTTGTGGTGATAACACACCACACATTTAAAGGCTCCCCACCTGAAAAGAATACCAGGAACTGTACAGTGGTACCTCAGGTTACATACGCTTCAGGTTACAGACTCTGCTAACCCAGAAATAGTACCTTGGTTTAAGAACTTTGCTTCAGGATGAGAAAAGAAATCACGCGCAGCAGCGGGAGGCCCCATTAGCTAAAGTGGTACCTCAGGTTAAGAACAGTTTCAGGTTGAGAACGGACCTCCAGAACGAATTAAGTACTTAACCCGAGGTACCACTGTACTTGGTTAAGGGTGCTGGGAATTGTAGCCCTGCATGGAGCGAACTACAATTCCCAGGATTCTTTTGGGGCTGTGCAAAAGTGCCTTTAGATGTATGTTGTATATGCAGCCTGAGAGAGGTACTATGGAAGGCTTGGGCTGTCAGGGAGGAGCTGGGTGCCACCCACATTTCTTTCCCATGAGTCTTGCTTTCCGCACGCTCCTTCCCCCCACCCAGGAGCCCGCCCCCCCCCCAGCCAAAAGGAAGACATTCAGGACACAGGAAATCCAAGCAGCAGGCAGACATGTCTTTTTGTTTTTTAATCCTCCCCACCCACCTCCACACACAGACATCACACACACTTTCCTAGAAATCATTCCCCCCCCCCTCCAGAGTAATGAACGCAAATAAGTTAATAATTAAGACGACAGGATCAGGTCAGGCCCAGGCTGTAGCTGGAGGGAAGGGAGGTAATAAATATGAAGAGAGGAAAGAGAATGAGGGAAGGGAGATTCCACAAGGAAACTTACACCTAGCAATCCCCCCCTCCCCCGAAAAAAGTATGTTCCAAAAGAACTCTACGGCTCTCTCAGACGCTTCTCCCAGGCTCCTCAATTAATATATCAGTCGTGATGGACTTCAGATTCAACGGATCTCCCACTCCAATCGGCAGCTGAAAGGGAAAGTGGGGCGCATGCAAAGCGGCAGATTCGGCACCTCCATCGAGGCTGCGTGCGTCTGGTATCCACAAAGCAGCGGTGAGGCCTGGCAGGCGTGGTTGGTGCCCATGTGTGTACAGACAGCACGCCCTAAAACATTCCCTAGGATCCACCTGCCATGCATACGCAGGGAATCTTTGGCAAATGCACCGAGATGGAACAGGTTCCCCCAGGGTAGGCAGTCGAAAAGCCCTGATCTCGCAGACTGCGCTGAGGGAAGGACTCTGGAGTCTGCTGTGCGCCGCAAGGGTGCAATGGCAGCATTGATGTGTGTGTGTGAGAGAGGCAGCCAAAAGCAGGTTGTAGTGACTCTAAAGCAGCACACACAAGACCCCAGTGCCCTGTCACATGTGGTAGGTATGAAGTTTTGACCACCAGGGGCCCCATCATGGCCCCTCCAGTCCACAAGGTCTGCCTGGCTGCATCTCAATAATGCTTAAAGTTTGCTTCTCCACTGTAGAAGCGCAGCAACAACGTCTCTCCCGTCTAGCAAATGGCCACGTTTCCGACGATGAACCTTGTTGACAGGGACTTCGCGGGGCAATAAGCAGAGCCAGACAAGGCAGCCTGAGGCCTGCCAATCAGCCAGGACCGCACACCTTTCTTCTTGTCCAATGGGAACCATGCACATTTCCCTTGGCTGAAGGGCGGCCATCTTGGGCCTAGCGGTCCCATTGCTCCATCTCCATTTCTTCAGTAGCCAAAGCGACAAAGGTAGATTAACAGTCGCCTGCCTCCCTACGTCCGACCAGTACGAGTGAGCAGGGTGCAGACGCACGCGGTGTCGATGCGGATCCAGCGCCAGGTCACGATCTTGTCCGAATCCATGGTGAGGGCCCTCACGTACGACTGCTTGGCCTTGCACTCGGAGATCCAGTGTCGGCGGTCCACACCCCGGCAGCCACTCGCCGTGCCCCCAGCCGGGTTACACTTGGTCTCGAAGAAATATTGCTTCAGCGGGCCGGTTAAGGTCTGGACCTCGGAAAGCACCGTCACGGTTTTGGCGCGGATGTCGACGGCTGTCCGCTTGTTGGTCACCCAAACGTTGACGCTGTCGCACACCGACATTTCTCCCCGGCGGAGGGATCCGTCCAACGACCGCTTGGACCTGAGAGTCCGGTTTGCGGCCTGCGCCGGCTGGGCGCTGGAGTCCTCCATGAGGAAAAGCAAGGGCGGCTCTGCCGGTTTGCTGTTGGAAAGAGTGACGCGCGGAGAAAAGAGGTCCCAGTCCCTCAGGGGGGTCTCGGCCCAGAGGACATCGGTGGCGTTGGACTGGGTACTGGCGCTGGGAAGGGGGGCAGCACGGATGACGCAGAGCAGTGGCGTGACCATGGCATGGAACAGAACAAGCATCACTCTCTGTGCGGCGGGGACCTGGGAAGACAGGGAGAGAAATGAGCCTCCAGAAATGCTGCACGCCTGCCGACAAAGGGCCAGTGACGTAGCGTGGGGGGTGCAGGGGGGGGCCGGCCGCACCGGGCGCAACACCTGGGGGTTAGGGTTAGGGGGCGCAAATCCACAGGTATGGGGGCGCAAATCCACGGTTAGGGGGCGCAAATTACTTGCCTTGCCCCGGGTGCTGACAACCCACGCTACGCCACTGCAAAGGGCTCAAGAAAATGAGACAGATCTATGGATCCCCGTCATTATTTTCACTCTTTTTAATGGATAATTTTATTATGTATCATTTTTTCTCATGTTCTCTTTCTTTAGGTTTCTCCTTTCCTTCTCTTTTCTTCCTTCTGATTTTGTTTTCTTGTAGACTAAGTAGCTGTTTTATCTCAGTAGTATATTATAAAAAAGATACTTTGTAATGGGTATATATTTTTGTATATCTTTGAATAAGTATCTTTTCTTTCTTTCTTTTTTTAAAAAAGATCAGTTTATTACCTATTGCAAGGCACTTAGAGAGATCTTAATACAGTTGTACCTCAGGTTACAGACGCTTCAGGTTGCGTTTTTTCGGGTTACAGATGCGCCGAAACCTGGAAGTACCGGAATGGGTTATTTCCGGGTTTTGAAATCACACTTTGCGCATGCGCAGAAGCACCGAATCGCAAACTGCGTGTGCGCAGACACGGCGCTGCGGATTGCGAACGTGCCTCCCGCATGGATCACATAAATAACCTGAGCATCCACTATACAATCAAGCGGTATAACGATTGTGTTACACAAAAAATAAGTAATAAACCTCTTTAAAAATATTGCCGCAGCAACAGGTAAAAATGACACCAGCAGAGTGAAACAGTACAAACAGGCAGCGAAAATGGCAAATTAAAAATACTGGCAGAATTTGCCTTTAGGTTAGCTCAAAACAGGGTCAGAAGTATTTTGGCACCACAAAGCAACAATTGGACAGGGCACAGAGCTATTTGATGGGGCTTGTGGTACAGCTGCCATATTTCAAACAGTTGCTAAGCTTCTTTTGGCAAAGTTGTTGACCTACTGAATTCAGTAGAATAACAGAAAATCATACAGCTAGATGAGATCCTCAAGGGCTGGGGCGATGCAGGAATTTCAACGTGTGGTCCCCCATCCAATTTGAAACCATAGCAGACCCTGCTTAACTTTGCAAATGTACTTGCAGTGTTATTCCTGCATCACAACAGGACTTCCTTCTGGGCAGACATGGTTAGAAACTGCACTGCCAGAAGCCTATTTGGGCAGCGAGAGACATATACCGTACTTTTCCATGTATAACCCACCCCCATGTTTAAGACACCCCCTATTTTGGGGGACTCAAAATTAAGAAAATGAGGGGATGTTGCCAGTGATTGCCCAATTTTTGAGCTTTTTTTGGAGGGATGGCATAAAGTTGTTAAGCCTTTTTTCAGAGATTGCCGAAAATCGCTCACCCATCTGCCTGACACTGAAAGCCACAAATTGCCCGCCCTATTGCCACAGCGGCAACCAATCAACCCCAGCCTTTGCCGCAACACGCCCAATAGCCGCTGACGATCTCTGGCTCGCAGCAGGAACCAATCCCACGTCCCACCCTATGCACTATCCATGTATAAAAGGTAAAGGGACCCCTGACCGTTGGTCCAGTCGTGGCCAAGTCTGGGGTTGCGGCGCTCATCTCGCTTTATTGGCCGAGGGAGCCGGTGTACAGCTTCCGGGTCATGTGGCCAGCATGACTAAGCCGCTTCTGGCGAACCAGAGCAGCGCACGGAAACGCCGTTTACCTTCCCGCCGGAGTGGTATCTATTTATCTACTTGCACGTTGACATGCTTTCGAACTGCTAGGCTGGCAGGAGCAGGGACCGAGCAACGGGAGCTCACCCCGTCGTGGGGATTTGAACCACCGACCTTCTGATCAGCAAGTCCTAGGCTCTGTGGTTTAACCCACAGCACCACCTGCGTCCCTTATCCATGTATAAGGCGACCCCAATTTTTGGATGTAACTTTTTAAGGAAAAAAACCTCGTCTTATACATGGAAAAGTACGGTAAATTCAATTGATGGTGATGGGAGTAGATGGGGTGACGGGACAGTTACCTGTGGGTTCAATGCTTTCTTCAATCACAGCCAAGCAGATTCCAGGTTTCAATCATGACCTTCCAGGCTGGCGTCCTGCTGTGTTGCTCCCTGATGTAAGCGAGTCTGGGAAGGAGGGGGTCCTTTCGTTTCTGCAGCAGGAGCTGCTTTCTGCTGCCCTGTCCCTTAATGGGTGCTGGCGCTTCCTCGCAGCTCACGTGCCCAGAAGTCTAGGCTCCTTGGGACGTCTGCAGATCTCACGCTGCATCTTTGCTTCTCCACGGGACGAGCAAGAAGAAGGGACCTTTCTCACGGAAGCAAGTGTTTCGTCTCTGTCTCAGAGGACAGGAAGATGCTCTGGGGTGTCATTCACTTGAGGGCTTGATGCTACTCACAGCATCTGGCAGAGGAGACAAAAAAACAAACTCTTCAATGGACAAGATCAGAGTAGGCAACCTAAGGCCCATGGGCCACAAAGAGCCCACGGGGGTTGTTTAACCGGTCTACAAGATGCCCCCAAACTGAGCCGCCGGCTCAGCAAGTCCCCGTGCGCTGTGCTAAACTGGCGCAGCACGGTGCAGGGACTCGCTTCTGCGGCGCCAGAAATCGCGTCTAGCGGTGATATGATAGCCATGTTCAAATATATAAAAGGATGTCACATAGAGGAGGGAGAAAGGTTGTTTTCTGCTGCTCCAGAGAAGCGGACACGGAGCAATGGATCCAAACTACAAGAAAGAAGATTCCACCTAAACATTAGGAAGAACTTCCTGACAGTAAGAGCTGTTTGACAGTGGAATTTGCTGCCAAGGAGTGTGGTGGAGTCTCCTTCTTTGGAGGTCTTGAAGCAGAGGCTTGACAACCATATGTCAGGAGTGCTCTGATGGTGTTTCCTGCTTGGCAGGGGGTTGGACTCGATGGCCCTTGTGGTCTCTTCCAACTCTATGATTCTAGGATTCTATTCTATGATTCTATGAGACGCAAAAGCTGGAAATCGCGTCTATGGAGACGCAAAAGCTGGAAATCGCGGGTGGGCGCGCTCACACACATGTGCAATCTGGCCCACGAAGGGATCTCTGCTTGAGTGAACTGGCCCAGTCAAGGTTACCCTTGCCGACCCCCGGACAAGATTGAGGAGTCCCAGGTTTCCTTGCAAAAATCCTCAGGGGGTTTAGTACCTTCACCTTTGCATAAAATCCCCTCTGTGACATATTCCAACCTTCAGTTGTTTCAGTTGGCTGTGTACACACCATAAACACGAACTCAGGACGATACATGCTAAGAGGAAGGCATGTTTGGCAAATCCTCACCGTGATCAACTCCTGCCCGGAAATTTATGTCCCCACTGCGGAAGGACGTGTGGATCCAGACATGGCCACCACAGTCACTTACGGACTCATTGTTAAAACCATATTCATGGAAGACAATCTAATTCGACTACAAGTGATTGCCAAAGAAGAAGAGGGAGGCACACCATACATTTAACATGCTTTACTTCCCCCCCAAAGAATCCTGCGAACTGTTAGTTTAGTTCCACAGGGACGCAGGTGGCACTGTGGGTTAAACCACAGAGCCTAGGACTTGCCAATCAGAAGGTTGGCAGTTCGAATCCCCACAACGGGGTGAGCTCCCGTTGCTCAGTCCCTGCTCCTGCCAACCTAGCAGTTCGAAAGCATGTCAAAGTGCAAGTAGATAAATAGATACCACTCCGGCAGGAAGGTAAACGGCTTTTCCGTGCGCTGCTCTGGTTCGCCAGAAGTGGCTTAGTCATGCTGGCTACATAACCCGGAAGCTGTACGCCGGCTCCCTCGGCCAATAAAGCGAGATGAGCGCCGCAACCCCAGAGTCGGCCACGACTAACCTAATGGTCAGGGGTCCCTTTACCTTTTAAAGTGAGGTAAGCTCCTAAATTATTGGCTTGTGAGAGCCATGCGGTCTGAAGTGGAGCAAGCAGTTCAGACCTCACACATTGATTATCTAGTCCCTCCCAAGGTGAGCTAAGCCTGGCAAAACAGCTTACTCTATGGCAGACCTTTCCAAACTGTGCGTCATGACACATTAGTGCTCTGGCTGCAGTGTGTAGGTGTGTCATGCAAACACTCCCTGCGCTCCTCCTGGGGCTGGAAAATGGTTAGTTTAACCTCCGGTTTGCTAGTGTCACGAAATGATGCATATCTAAAAAATGTGTCACCAGCATGAAAAGTCTGGAAAACTCTGCTCTATGGTCTTAACCCTTTCATGCATCAAATAGAATTAAGCATGTTTGAGGCTGGTTATCCCAGTTACCTCAGGGAGGGTATGGCTGGCTGACAGGAATACTGAACAGCAGAACTACTAGGAGGTAAGGATACACTGCAACAGGTGCTCAGTGTTTTCGGAGAACCTTGCGATGTCTCTTGCCTTTTTACCAAATCCAGAAGGTTCTGGATCTCTGTCCCATGGCTAAAGCTCACTCGATCTTTCTCCTCCCCAAGAACTCAGGATGGAGACATGGTTCTACATAACACCTGCTCTGGATCCCACCCAGTTTGCAAAGAACATAAGAATGCAAGTGCCCTTCCCAGCCTTTGTTCCTAATCCATCAGCAGCCAACATGGTGCCATGCAGATGTTCTGGACTACAGCTGCCAATCATCCTGTATAATTGGCCATGCTGCCTGAAGCCAAAACATCTGGAGTGCAGCACGTTGGCTACCTCTGCTGTAATCCACATGATAACATCAAGAACAATTTTATTTTTTAATGTTCCAAGGGCGCTGGAAGACACCCAAGAGATCATGCAGGACATACCCCTAATTTATGATGACTTAATTAATTTATATACCACTTATAATTGCCAAAGTGGCTACTCAGCAGTTTACAAGTATAAAACCAATTACGAAAAGAACATAAACGTGCGTAATTGAAAGACACAATAAAACAATCCTGCCAAAACATTAAAATAAACATCCGCAATTAAAATGTGTGAGGAAACCTTTCCATTAAAGCAGTTAAAACAGGAGGTTCGGGTTAGGAGATCAGGGAAATGCTTGTTTAAACAGGTCTGTTGTCAAGAGCTGGCAGGTTGCCAATATCGATGGGGGTCTCTTGTATTTCGGCAGGGAGAGCAACGCACAACGCTGGTGCCAAGAGTGATATATCCTGCCTCTGTGTTACCACAAGCTGATAATCGTCAGACCATTGCCAAACTATCTGGGTTACGTTTGTTGATCATAATCCCCTTACCAGATAATGGAATGGAACACCACAATATGCCAAAGAGTAGAAGGTAAAGAAGGAACACAGGTGGCGCTGTGGTCTAAACCACTGAGCCTCTTGGGCTTGCCAATCAGAAGGTCGGCGGTTCAAATCCCTGTGACGGGGTGAGCTCCTGTTGCTCTGTCCCAGCTCCTACCAACCTAGCAGTTCGAAAGCACACTAGTGCAAGTAGATAAGTAGGTACCACTCTGGCGGGAAAGTAAACGGCGTTTCCGTGCGCTCTGGCACTTGTCACGGTCCTCCGTCAGCCAGTAGCGTTTACCTTTATACTGAGGAAGCAGTGCTCTAGAAACTCAGATATATAAGTGGCTCCTTAAACCAGGGTTACAGTCACCAAAACGGAAGGTCTGGTTGCTATTTTGGGGCAAGATGGCTCTAAAGTCTTATGGACTGACTGACTGATTCTCAGTGAAACATCTGTCTAGTTCAGATGACGACCTTGAGCTAGGTTAAGAGCTTTGAGAACCTAAAGAAGAAAAGCCGCTTGATCCAGGAACAGCCCACATATATATTTGGCTATTATTAATGGCGACTGCTCCTGCTCAGGCTGCACAGAAAAAGCATTTTGGTTCCTGAAATTCATTCTGATCATGCAGATAAAATATAACGGATAGAATTCTACACGATGTGGTGTCAGTGGGTCCTGATCCCAGGCACGCACCTCCAGATGGTAGACGTGTCAGGCACCATCCTGGCACCCAGCCATCTTCACTTGGTCCCAGGTTGTCGATAGGTAAAGGTAAAATGACCCCTGACCATTAGGTCCAGTCAAAGGCGACTCCGACTCTGGGGTTTCGGCGCTCATTTCGCTTTATTGGCCGAGGGAGCCGGCGTACAGCTTCCAGGTCATGTGACCAGCATGACTAAGCCGCTTCTGGAGAACCAGAGCAGCACACGGAAACACCGTTTACCTTCCCGCCGGAGTGGTACCTATTTATCTACTTGCACTTTGACATGCTTTCGAACTGCTAGGTTGGCAGGAGTAGGGATCGAGCAACGGGAGCTCACCCCGTCGTGGGGATTTGAACTGCTGACCTTCTGATCGGCAAGTCCAAGGCTCTGTGGTTTAACCCACAGTGCCACCCGCGTCCCTCAAGTTGTCGATAGCCAGGTGCAAAATGCGCCTGGCGCCTGGCTAATTCCATACACTGGGTAGAAGCTACACCAAAATGTTGCTCTGTACGCTTGCTCTCAAACAGGAGTGTCATCCTTCAAGGTCTGAGCAAATCAACCATACATACTCTCCTTAGGATACTGCTAGAAAGGGCAAGATATGTCCCTGAATTCCTCTTATCGTATTGACCATGCCTGCAGCTCCCAGGCCCTCTTACTAAAGTAACTTTCCTTTCCTCCATCATTCTGCCCGGACACTGAGGTCCAGCGCCGAGGGCCTTCTGGCGGTTCCCTCGCTGCAAGAAGCCAAGTTACAGGGAACCAGGCAGAGGGCCTTCTCGGTAGTGGCACCCTCCCTGTGGAATGCCCTCCCACCAGATGTCAAAGAGAAAAACAACTACCAAACTTTTAGAAGACATCTGAAGGCAGCCCTGTTTAGGGAAACTTTTATGTTTAATAGATTATTGTATTTTAGTGGTTTGTTGGAAGCCACCCAGAGTGGCTGGGGAAACCCAGCCAGATGGGCGGGGTATAAATAATAAATTATTATTATTATTATTTAACCCTAGGGGAAAGTGTTTCCTTTTGCTTCCTTTATTTTTGTGGTGTTCCAAATTTGTTTCTGTACTTCTTCAGACTTGAGGGTTCTCGCACCTTGCTTCTTAGTGGCCCTGTTTTGGGAACAACACCAAGGACTGGGGAAAGGACTCTGTAAGCCAGTGTCCTCTGGCTTAGAGCAGGGCGAGCCTTGGGCTCATGGATTCCCTGGCAGGGGAGTGGTGCCTAGTGGCTAAGCAGACAACAACTGGTAAATCCAATTCCAGGGTCCCCTTCAAAAAGCATGTCTCTTGAACTGAAATTCAAGAGAACTGAAATTCATTTCCACCTCCTGGAATTGAAATGCTGTGATGCTGAGCTGGCCCTGAAGTCTAAGCTCATGCCACAAGCAACCCTCTTCCTCCCAAAGACTGGCTCAGTGGTAGAGCCTCTGCTTTGCATGCAGAAGGTTGCAGGTTCGATCCCAGGCGTCTCTGGTGTAACGATGTGAGAGAAAAAAGTAAAGGGAAACGTAAAGGACCCCTGGATGGTTAAGTCCAGTCAAAGGCGACTATGGGGTTGCAGCGCTCATCTCACTTTCAGGCCGAAGGAACCAGCGTTTGTCCACAGATGGTTTTCCGGGTCATGTGGCCAGCATGACTAAAGCGCTTCTGGCGCAAAGGAACACCGTGATGGAAGCCAGAGTGCATGGAAACGCCAATTACCTTCCCGCCGCAGTGGTACCTATTTATCTACTTGCACTGGCGTGCTTTCAAATTGCTAGGTTGGCAGGAGCTGGGACTGAGCAATGGGAGCTCACCCTGTCGAGGGGATTCGAACTGCTGACCTTCTGATCAACAAGTCCCAGAGGCTCAGTGGTTTAGACCGAGGGAACTGCTGTCTGGAACCCCTGGAGAACTGCAGCCAGACCAATGGTCTGATTCCGTCTTAAGCCACTTCCCGGGTGGAGATAGAGGCTTACGAAACACCTTTTTAACTCAAACGCTCGCCGCCGCCCTACCCCACCCCAGGGGCAGCTGGGAAACATCAGGTGACGCCTGCGAATCCTGCAGCTGCTGCCGGGAGCCAGGGGAATGGGATCCAGATGTAGCAACATCTGGGGAGGACAGCCACGTGGGGGATGGGGTTGGGAGGGTAGCTAATCCCTCTCGCCTTTGAAACTGACACTGATGGAGCTCTAACTCCCCCCCCCCCGCTCTCCCTTTCTTCCCCCCACCCCCACCCCCTGCCATCCTTCAGCAGCCAATCTTGGCTGAGCTGAATCTATATCCCTTTACCTTCCTCACCCCTGCCATTCATCCTGGAGGGGACACAGGAGAATGGGGTGGAGTGGGGGTGGGGAGGGATAGGGACTAGGAGGCGATTGGGGAATAAGCCGTCTCTTTGCCTGTGAAGGACTGGGAGAGATTGCATGGAAGGGGGTTACGGGGATCAGGCTGTGTGAGACACAAACAAGACATACTGCACTGGCATCTCCTGAACTCCCACATCCAGAGAAAGGCATGGGCAGACTAAGGGGAGTCAGAAAGGAATTGGGATGCAGTTAGGGCCCCGTAAAGTGGCCATTAGGACAGATGGGACAATGATGACCCACAATCTCAGCCAGCACCCAACTGACTGGCCTTCTTACATCCTGTCCAGGGGCGGCACCAGCAGCCACCTTCTTCCTCCTCAGCCTTAGTGTTGCCATTATAGAGCTCAGCCTGGATAGCTCAGTTGGTTAGAGCACAGTGTTGATAATGCCAAGCTTGCAGGTTCGATCCCTGTAGGGGAGATCTGCCATATTCCTGCGTTGCAGAGGCTTGAACTAGATCGTGGGTAGGCAAACTAAGGCCCGAGGCTGGATCCGACCCAATCGCCTTCTAAATCTGGCCTGTGGACGGTCCGGGAATCAGCGTGTTTTTACATGAGTAGAATGTGTCCTTTTATTTAAAATGCATCTCTGGGTTATTTGTGGGGCATAGGAATTCGTTCATTCCCCCCCCCCCCCCCAAAAAAAAATATAGTCTGGCCTCCCACAAGGTCTGAGGGACAGTGGACCGGCCCCCTGCTGAAAACGTTTGCTGACCCCTGAACTAGATGATCCTCAGGGTCTCTTCCAACTCTACAATTCTATGATCTATAAACTCAGCAAGGAGGGAGAGGATGGGGGCAAATCTGTGATGGGCTGGCTCGACTCTGGTCCTCCATCTTTTGCACATACACCAAAGGGCTATGGAAACGGGTACAGAGGAGAGCAACCAAAATGATCAAATGTGTGGAAACCAAGCCTTAAGCTTAAGGGAGATGGATATGTTTACCCTAGAAAAGAGGACACTGAGAGGAGGAGACATGATAAGTAAAGGTAAAGGACCCCTGACCATTAGGTTCAGTCATGGCCGACTCTGGGGTTGCGGTGCTCATCTCACTTTATTGACCGAGGGAGCCGGCGTACAGCTTCCGGGTCATGTGGCCAGCATGACTAAGCCGCTTCTGGCGAACCAGAGCAGCGCACGGAAAAGCTGTTTACCTTCCCACCGGAGCGGAACCTATTTATCTACTTGCACTTTGACGTGCTTTCGAACTGCTAGGTTGGCAGGAGCAGGGACTGAGCAACGGGAGCTCACCCCGTCGCGGGGATTCGAACCTCCGACCTTCTGGTTGACAAGTCCTAGGCTCTGTGGTTTAACCCACAGCGCCACCTGCGATCTTCAAATACCTTAAGAGCTGCCACGTGGAAGATGGAGTAAGCTTGTTTTCTGCTGCTCCAGAGTGCAGTACCTCAACCTATGGCTTCAAGTCACGGAGATCAAGATCAGGAAGAACAGCTAAGAGCTGTTCTGACAGTGGAACCTCCCTCGGGAGGTTGTGGACTCTCCTCCCTTGGAGGTTTCTAAGCAGAGGTTGGACGGCTATCTGTCATGGATGCCTTAGCTGAGATTCTTGCATTGCAGGGGGCGGGTTGGGCTAGATGACCCTCGGGTCCCTTCCAACCCTATAATTCTACGATTATAGAACTCCTGCTTTCCCTACCAAGGGGAAGGAGGAAAAGAAGGGGCTACAAGCTCAAGGGTCTCCAGGAACAAACTGGAATCCAAACAGGTTAGGGCAGAGGGCTGGGGGATCGAGCCCCCTTGGAGTGGGGGAGAACGGTGTTGTTTCATGGCTGGGCAGCCTGGGGAAAGGACTCTGGAAGCCAGTGTTCTCTGGCTTAGAGCAGGGCGAGGCTTGGGCTGCTGGCTTCCCTGGCAGGGGAGTGGTGCCTAGTGGCTAAGCAAACAACTCTGAAGAGAGTTAAGCCCGACCCTTGGGCTATTGGCAGAAGCATCTATCTATTCTCTCCCCCACAGTGCCCAGTGCCCGTGACCTCTCCCCCTCCCGCGCGGAAGAGGGGGGCGGGTTGTGGGTGCTGCTGCTGTGCGAAGCTGCAGGCAGTCAGCGCAGGGGAACCAGCCCCTGCTCCGAGGAGGTATGCGTAGCTTAGCACCGGGCAGGCTGCGACCTGCCACCTCGCAGCGCGAGCACCGAGCAGCAAGCAGGAAGCTGCGGCTTTGTGGAGGATGCCCAGAGTTCTGGCCCGCAGCTCCCGCAGAGGGGGCTCCCAGTGTCCCATTCGTTATTTCCTCTCCCTCGGTGGGGCGTCTCGGCCTTCTTTTGCCAACACCCAAAGGCAGTAGCAGATCAGCAAGGCAGCGAGGCAGCCCCAAGCTCTCTGTACAAGACAATCCAGTTCCCGCAGCTTGGATTTCCGCAGCAATTGCTCGGTTTTTGGTTTGTTTGCACAATGTCTTTCCCCTTTCTATTTCTAAAATCGAAGCTTCGTCCCCACCTCTGTCACACATCCATGTAGGCTTGCGGAGAAGGAGGAAAGGGGGTGAACAATGAGAAGCGGGTTGTATAGGACCTGCCAGTACCGTATTTTTCACTCTATAAGACGCACCAGACCGTAAGATGCACCTAGTTTTTGGAGGAGGAAAGCAAGAAAAAAAAATATTCTGAATCTCAGAAGCCAGAACAGCAAGAGGGATCGCTGCGCAGCGAAAGCAGCGATCCCTCTTGCTGTTCTGGCTTCTGGGATAGCTGCGCAGCCTGCATTCGCTCCATAAGACGCACACACATTTTCCCCTACTTTTTAGGAGGGAAAAAGTGAGTCTTATAGAGCAAAAAATACGGTCGTACTCCAGGGGGAGACAAGCAGCAGCATGCAAAGTGCTGAAGCCCTCCTGTATGACTTACTGCCCACAACCCAAGCCCTGACTCTGCCGCCTGTGCATGAGGACTAGAAACTTGCATTTGCTAAAGTGAACGCCAGGATTCTGAGGCCTGTGTGGATCCTTGGCGCAGGCACCCTAAGACCTGGTGAAATGCAGACTGCCCGGATTTCAACGTTGTTTAAATTAACCCTTTTAACCTAGGAGGTCCAGAATTCTCCCCATCCCCACAAACCTCCGCACCGAAGCCACCTTTCCGCCCCATCTCCCCTCCAGGAGATTTTACAGCCTTGCCTAGTTGGCAGCTCTGAGCCATAAAGCGCCCGGGAGTGCGAAAACATCGCAGCACCTGCCCCCATTCCTCTCTCCTACTGAAGGCGTTAGCAACACTTGGATGCCTCGCCCTGTCAATCAAGCAGCTCTGAATTCACCCTGAAGTGAAAGCAGATGCCTTGGTGCGGTTGCTGCCCCAGGAAACCAAGTCTTGAAGCTGGAGGGAACCGGCGTGCTTCAGAACCTGAGGGTGCTCTTGGGACAAAAGGCCGCGGAGAGGAAGGCCTTTCAGCCTTTGGATCGCGTGACTAAAGAATCTCCCAGAGACTTGGGCTAAGAGGAGATCCGATTTGTTCCAGAGAACCCGGGCGTCCTGACATCTTTTTGACCCTCGAAAAGAATTCAGATAGCTTCTACCTACTAAGCCAGCGACTGTGGAGAACCATTTTCCCTCTGGAGGGTTGCTTTTGTGTGTGTAGCAGGTAAGCGACTACTAGGTGAAGCCCAGGCTGGTGACGGGTGGAGCCACAGCTGATGATGAGCACAGACAAAAGTGTTCTGGATTAACTAATCCACAATAAAAACAGCTCAGCTACTCTTCTGGAAAGCCAGTGAAAGTAATTCCTTTCTTCACTTTGATCTGCAACATACACAAACATAGATATATGGCAGAAACCTACTAATCCGTTGTCAGACAGCTGGGGTGGAGAGCTTCTTTTCCCCAAGCCATACAACAAGGGTTTTGTGTGTGTGGTTGTTGCTTTTTATTGTCTTGTTTTATCACATAAAATACTGCCTCTTCCAAATGTTCCCAGAGGAGGGAACAGGAAGGAAGGAATTCGGAGAGAAGAATGGGGGCTGCAGGTTGCCTGGCTGGGCTTTAAGGAGGGCTTCCCCCCCCCCAGCTGGAACTCGCTGGAACTCAGTGTTGGCACAACAAGGGAGGCATTCATGATGAGTTCGGTCACCTCTTTTTCTACAAAATAGAGCTGGCTTTAAGCTATGAGGTTGGTCATCCAGGAACCTAAGCCACTAGGCTGGGTAATTCACAGGTGCCAGCTCTTAGGAGCTGAGCTCCCTTCAGCCCCCCCAAAAAATATTTAAGGGGCAAGCCCCCCCCCCAAGTTGATGGGCATTGCCATTCAAATGCTGTGTGCACCCCACGTCTTGTGATCGATTGTGTGGGGCTCCCAATATTTTATTCAAGTTGGCATCCTTGCTACTGTGATCACTCAGAGCAAATTAACCCACAAGCCATTGGGGCTGTGTAGACTTTAACGGGGAAGTGGGTGGCACTGTGGTCTAAACCACAGAGCCTAAGGCTTGCTGATCTGAAGGTTGGCGGTTCGAATCCCCACGACGGGGTGAGCTCCCGTTGCTCGGTCCCAGCTCCTGCCAACCTAGCAATTTGAAAGCATGTCAAAGTGCAAGTAGATAAATAGGTACCACTCCGGCAGGAAGGTAAATGGAGTTTTCGTGTGCTGCTCTGGTTTGCCAGAAGCGGCTTAGTCATGCTGGCCACATGACCCAGAAGCTGTATGGCAGCTCCCTCGGCCAGTAAAGCGAGATGAGCGCCGCAACCCCAGAGTCGTCCGCGACTGGACCTAACGGTCAGGGGTCCCTTTACCTAGACTTTTAACAGCTGAAAGCACAACTCGATTGCTTGCTTCCCCCTCCATTTCTATCAAAGCTGCTTTGATGGGAAAACACATCAAAAGGCAGTATTTCGTAAGAAACTGCAGGACAGAAACCGGATAGATACAGAGCGTGGCTAACACCACGTGTACTATTAGAATTGCCACATTTCCCCAGACATTTCAGCATTTTCCACCCGGACACCGTTTCCGACTGCCATATTCCGGCTATGTCCAGGAAATTCCAGAAGTATTGGCAGCCCTGTGTACTACGCTTCCCAAACCAGTGGTGGGAGGGCATTGGATGCCGGGTAAACAGGACTGCGTACACAGCCTGGTTCTCAGCTGACGTATCAGGATCCAGTCTTCCATCCCAGCTTGACCTAAACTAGATTGCAACAGCAGCATTGTCCCCTAACAAAGATACGGTAAAACAAGAACAATAACAAGAAGAATGCATGTTTGGGCTAAATGTGGTGCTGGGGCCTGACATACTGAAGACTAGGCCTTAGTCAGAAAAGAATCATAACGAGTCATAATACTCAGTTCCCACACTGTTGGGACCTACTCCTGGGGACCCCTTTGAGGATAAGGTAATTTTCAGACTATTATTATTATTATTATTATTATTATTATTTGAATTTATATACTGCCCTATACCCAGGGGTCTCAGGGAGCTTCACAAAATAAAATCAAGATATAAACTACAAGATACATAATAAAAATAAAAACAACAACCCAATAGCACCCCCCCCACACACACAAAAAAACCACATTTTAAAACTGCATGGGATGCAAATCAGATCAACCAAATGTCTGGTTAAAAAGGAACGTTTTTGCCTGGCGCCTAAAGGTGTATAATGAAGGTGCCAGATGAGCTTCCCTGGGGAGAGAATTCCATGTGTTTATTCCCTATGAGCATCTATTTTCCCAGACAACTCGCTGATTCTACTGGCTATTACGATATACAAGAAAATGAGTCTACAAAGCTACAAGTCCTCCTGTGCATCTCTGCATGGGAGAGATGTGCAAACTCTTGTACGACATCTGCTCTAACTCCTGTCCTATTCACAAAAGCTTAGGTCTTGCCTGTGTAACTCTGGGGAACAGGATGGAGGGTAGAGGAAACTTTAGGCTCGAAGGCACAAGATGCAGCCACCTTGCTGAAGCTCAGCAGGGCCAGGCCAGGTCAGTACCTGGATGGGAGACTGCCTGAGAATGCCTGGGGTGGAAGAGTAATGCAAAATAACCAAGCCGGCACCTGTAATTCTTGCCTCTGGTCCAAGACTAAATCTTAGTTAAATGGAATAAGAAACCACTACCTTGCTGAAGCTAAGCAGGTCTGGGTCTGGTCTGTGCCAGGATGGGAGACAGCCCGGGACCTACATGCATGTCTTGGGATCTGTGACGGGAGAATTGTTAGAAAATAACCAAGCAGTGCAATGATATCTGGAGATTGAGGAGCTGACTGGTATGTTCTTCCTCATTTCTCTTGCCCACCTTGCTCAAGAGCAGCAGTCAAACAGTATTTGATTGCGCCAGGAGCCCGCCTCATCCCAGGTAAGCCCTGGACGGAGATTGCTGAGATCCGAACACGCTGGCTTTTAACCCCTCTCCCAGGGCTAGCAATCTGGGTGGTTCCTTCCTAGTGGGATTTGTGCTTTTCAAAGGCCAATATTCTAATCCACCTTTCCTGGGTTCTGCGACTCTGGGAGAAAAGGGGCGAGTTTGTGTGTGTTTGTGTAAGGGGGTGACCCTGGCTTCCCTGTGCGTTGCATCACCCACTTTTCCAGGGAACCCAGGCGTCCTGCTTTCCATCACCAGCAGGTAATCCAAACCAGGCGGGTGAAGGGGCGAACATGCAAGGGATATTTCCGCCTTTCCGTTCGTTCGTCTTCTCTCCAGCTGGTTTCCATCTAGCCCAACTCGTAGGCAAATATGTGAGCATGTGTGTGTGTGTGTGTCTGTAAGGTGGCATATTTCCCTTGACCATGAACTTGTCCTCCCCTCCCCCTTTACCTGGGTGGGATGGACAGGCAGCAAAGTGGGGGCCACAAAGCCCTGAAGGGCTTCAGAGGTGCCCGGACTCCTGGGTTCTTTCTGAGGGGAGTGAGGTCTAAATGTTGGGTGGGTTGTGTGTGTGAGAGAGGGGGAGAGTTAAGGCAATCCTGGATGCCTGGGTCCTCTGGAGTAACAGTCCATTTAGCTAGCATGCTGGAATCCCGGACGCCTGGGTCCTAGGCAGAAAGGTGCGTGCGTGTTGTGCTGGGAGGGGGGGGGGCTGGAATCTCGGGCGCCTGGGTTCTTTGAGAGGGAATGGGATCTTGAAGCTGGATTCCCCCAGTTTAGGAAGCTGGCTTCCTTACCAGTAACCAAGGCTAGCTCTCTCTTGCCCATTTGCCTCCTTACCTTTACGGCGCCCTCGCTGCGCCCCGGGCCATCGTCCTCCTGCCCCTTGGCATCGGGGGGTGAGGGGGGCACCCCTCCTCCTCCTCTCCCAGCCAGACGGGCGCCTTCAGGTTTCCACACGCCCAAGGGGAGCCGCTGACCGTCGGGATCCCATTCCCCGCTTTGCTGTTCAAGCGAGCGCAAAGGCTGCTGGAGACGACTTGGAGATTGGAAGGGGGGGGGTGGAGAGAGGGAGAGGGAGGCTCCTCCGCTCCCCCAAATGGGGGGAGAAGGGGACGGGACGGCGCGGAGAGCAGGGAAAGACCCAGGTGGAGGAGGACCGGAGGAACTGGTTTGGAGGTGCCGGAGAAGGAAGGAAGGAAGGAAAGAAAGAATGAAAGAAAGAAAAGTGAAGATCGGCAGAAGGAGGGAGCGGGGTGTTGGAATCTAGACGGAGGGGAGACCGTCGAGGCTGCGCTGCGCTCTTCTTCCCGCTTCTGGAGGCTTCCCTCCTCCCTGCAGCTTGCCCGGTCTTGCCCTCCCCGACGCCCGCCTCTCCCGCCGCGCCGCGCTCGCTCTCCGAAAGGGCCCGCCAGGCGCCCGTCGAGGCGCAGACGTGACCTGGCCCCGCGCATGCCCGCCTTCTGAGACGGCGTCTTTCACCGCGGACTAGTCTCCCGCCCAGAGGGTTTCCTCGAACTCCCGGCGCCAGGGCTGGGGGGGGGGGGGGGAGGAAGTCCGAGAAGAGACCCCCACCCCCTCGGGGTCCCCGTCGAGGCATCTAAGCTAATGTCCTCCTTCATCTTTCGTCGCCACGTCGGGGCTCGGCTTTCCGAGAGAGAGCCCGTGAAATCTACAAGAGGAGGAGGGCGAAGGAAGGAGAGGAAAAAAAAAAAACCAGCCTGGGAGAGCGCCGTCGGTTAGAGCACCATGGTGCTGAAAAGGCCAAGGTTGCAGGTTCGATCCCCACGTGGGACCGCTACAATTCTGTGGTCCAGAAGACGAGCTGAGCCAGCAACAGCCTCGACGACCAGAAAGGGCATTTCCCACAGTGACACCCAAACCCCAGTTTGGGAATGCCAGCACGGTGTTGATAGCAGTTAAGGTTTCGGATTTGGAGCCTGAGGACCGAGGTTCGAATCCCTGCTCAGCCATGGGTTTGGGCCGGCCGCTTGCTCTCACCCTGACCTACCTCACAGGGTTGTTGTGAGGATGATATGAGGAGGAGGAGAACGACGTATGCCACCTCAAGCTTCTTTTGGGGGTGCAAATGTAAATGAATACAGTGAAGCCTGTAATGCTGGTCATTTGCGCCCCCCCCCCCCGGGACGGCTGTGGGCGGGATTCCTGCATTGCAGGGGGTTGGACTAGATGACCCTCGGGGTCCCTTCCAACTCTACAATTCTATGAATCAATGATTCCATGGCTTCGAATATAATGTGCAACCTAGGCAGCGGCTGCTTCCTCGCAACCAAATCTAAGAAAGGAAGGATAAGGAATACGAACTGGTTTATTATGGTGTGGGCTTTTGTGGGCCAGAAATGACTTCATCAGATGTGTGGAGCAATATGTACTCAGTTAGGAAACAGAGTTTGTGCCCATGTGCCCCTGAAATGTACAGGGCACAATCGGTGCCAGTTCTGTGTAAAGCTTACATGTTCTGTTCGTACCTTGTATACATTCAGGTTTCGCATTAGAACTGACGCAGCCTGTGCCTTGTGCATTTCAGGGCCATTTGACCTCCACAGTTGACAGTGTTTGCCTCTGTACCCAAATGTGCGCAGCACATAGCTAGGGACACACTTTATGCCAGGCCTGCGTAACCTGTGGCTTTCCAGGTTTTGCCGGACGGCAGCTGCCATCATCTCCGATCATAGGCCATGCTGGCTAGATCTGGGAGTTTGCAGGAGTTTGGCCACAAGTTCCTGCACCCTCATGCTTAATGCATCTGAGGCAGAATGGCCGGCCCTACCGTTGGGGTGAGACAGCCGCCTCAGGCAGCTAGCTGATTTTGGGTGCCTATGAAAGGGCGGCAAATAGTTATTTACAGTGCAATCCTAGGCAGAAACAAGTGTCGCTGAGTTCAATTAGACTTACTTCCAGATGAGTGTGTATAGGTTTGCAGCCTGAATTTATTATTGTTGCATTTGTACTCCCAGGGAGAGGTGTGGTTTTCTGCCACAGGGGGTCAACATAACTTGGCCACCCAGGGGTATTATGCAATATTGCTAGGGGACAGTGCAGTGGGGAGGGCAAAATTGGGCAGAGAGATTGCCGCCCTGCCAAGTGCAGCAAAATGTCTCTGATCAGTCCTGTTAGAAGGGGCTGTGGTTCTTGAAATTTTATGTCCTGTTCTAGCGCTCTCCATTCCTCATTTTTCCAATCTGAAATTCAGTTCTTTACATTTTGCAGCAGTTACCCCTCCCCAAAAGTTTTCATGCCACTCTCTTTTCATAAACACATTTCCGTATGCCGTCGTCATTCAATATATTCATTTCCACGCACACTTTCCTCTCCAGCATATTCATTTTTGTGAACTTTGGCTGGTCGGAGAACTGCCTCACAAATTGCCGACGAGTGCAAATTTTTGAAGGATGGTGGTGTTTCGGTCTTCAAATTATTTCAGAAAGTGTGAATTGGATCGATTCGGCTTCAAATACAGATGGAATCGAATTTGTCCTCCATTCCTTTGTAGGGAGTAAGGCTGCAATCCTAAACCCACAGAGCTTGGAAGCAAATCCCACTGGATTCAATAGGTACTTCTTCGTAGGCATGGCTAGGATTGTGCAGCATACTTATGTCATCAGATAATAAAGATAACAATATATGAGCGTACCAGAGCAAATTCTAAGCATGTTTTAATCCGAAGCTTTGCTGTGTTCAATGAGATTTTACTCCTGCAATAAGGGTGTTTAGGCTTGTAGCCTATATCTATTAGTCTTAAGTGCCAGAAGACTGTGCGTTTGATGTAACAACTCAAACATGGCTACCCCTCTGGAATTTGAGACCTAAAGAAGTTTCTCAGCTTCTGTAATGTGATTGTAAAATTTACACATGCTGCCATGTGCATTTGATTTGAACATTGGCTTTCTTTTCTCACTTCCATTAAAAACATTCAAGGTAGTGAAAAAGCAGTCACACAGAAGGGATGGGAACTGGGGGCCGTGGCCTCGCAGCAAATCAGGTGACGGCAAAGTGATTTTTCAAGTGATCATCCCAGGGCTGGCCCTATCATCGGACAGAGTGAGGCCGTTGCCTCAGGCGGCTGATTTGGAGTATCACAAAAAAGACATCATGAACGTATTCTTTTTTTCTTTCCTTTTTTCCCCGTAAAGGGCATTTAATTTGTTCTGATTGTCCCTGGTGGGACTTTGTTCTACCTTAGGCAGCCAAAATCTCTGGATCGTTCGTAAAATATGTCACACTTTTAATCATCCCCATCACACTTTGCTCACATTTTAACCAATGTGCTATCCTGCCTGGGTCATAACTGCATGATTTATGCCCTTGCTGTGGAACCATCTGCAAAGAGCCATCTTCAGTCATTATAGCCTGACTTGCAATTGTTGACACCTGCATCTTCACCTCCTCCCACCCACAGCATTGCAATTCATTCATTCATTCATTCATGGTAATGCCCCACCTTTTCTCCCAAGAGTTCAAGTTTCTACTCCTCCCCCTGCCACATGTTATTCTCACAACAGCCCCGTGCAGTAGACTTGACAGATAATTATTGACCCGGTTATTTTCATGTCTGAGTGGGTTTCCCCTGCCCTAACCACTATACCACACTGTCTCTCAACTTAAAACCCCCTCCTCTTTGATTTACAACTTCTTGGAAGTCACCCAGAGCTGCCACTCTCATTTCTAGCTCTGCTAGTCACCTAGCAAAATTGTGATAGAGGCACAATTTGATAACAGGACTTTTTTTATATAATATTTTATTAGGGTTTTCACAAAAATAACAGAAAAAGTACAAAAAAATACAAAGAAGATACAAAAAATAAAAAGCAATTAAGAACAAATCAGTCTTTCAAAACATATCTTACATTTGCTTGTTTCTCGGACCTCCCCACACCTCCCCTCTTTGTATTCCAAGTCAGTTCATTTATTCAGCAAATCCTTTCCCTCTTTACCTTTATCTTAATCTTAATATATTATATCTTTAACTTTCCACCTGTTAACATTCCATTTTTACACATTCTTACCTAACCTTATTGCTAAAAACCCCTTAACCTCAATCCAACATCATTCTAACATTCATTAATTTTGTAGTATTTCTGTAGATAATCTTTAAATTTCTTCCAATCTTCTTCCACCAGCTCTTCTCCCTGGTCTCGGATTCTGCCAGTCATTTCAGCTAGTTCCATATAGTCCATCACTTTCATCTGCCATTCTTCCAGAGTGGGTAGTTCTTGTGTCTTCCAATACTTTGCTATGAGTATATAACAGGACTTTTTGGCGCTTCCAAATGACCTGTTTATTGAGCATTCATCCTGATTCATTTGCAGGGAGAGTAGATGATGTTTTGCGTCGCTGTTACCTGCGTTGAACCATAGGTGGAGTGTTCCGGAAGGCCTGCAGATGCCATCTTGGTAGCCAAGGTAACCCCAAAACTAATTGGCAGCTGCTGCAGGAATGAACTCATATACGTCTGTATTCATTTGCTTTGATATGTGCTAATTGGCGTGCTTTGATGCTTTGCTTATCTGTGCACCTTGGGGTGCTACGCTTTTGGCCCAGAGAAGGGAGCTATCTGTAAACTTTGTATAGTTGCCTCATGGGGGAGGTGGACTGATGAGAAGTTCTGGCCAAGCTGGCATAAGATGCTTTTTGTATATGTAATTAATGTGCATTTTCATACCCTCCAAGTGTCATATTTTCCAGGGGACAGTCCCGGATTTACACAGACTGCCCTGGTTTCTGATATTATCCCGGAATGTCCCGGTTTTCCTTAGGACAGAGGTGCCCAATTTTTTTTTCAAAAAGAGCCAGATTTGATGAAGTGAACATGAGTGAGGACCCACCAAAGATGTTGACCTTTTTTTTAGGATTGAAGTTGTTGAGCTGCTACGGGGGCCAGATTAAACCAACCGGCAGGCCGGATGAGGCTCCCAAAAGGGATTTTGGACATGCCTGCATTAAGGCATCCCTATTTTAACCTGATAAATTATTTTGGAGGATATAGAGTTATGCAACTTCTGAGCCAAGGAGATGAGTAACTGTACAGCCTTTAGAAGACATCTGAAGGCAGCTCTGTATAGGGAAGTTTTTAAATGTTTAATATATGTTTTTTTAATATGTTGGAAGCCACTCGGAATAGCTGGGGCAACCCAGTCAGATGGCCAGGGTATTATTATTATTTTATTAGTATTATTAATATGCAACAGGACATCCCTAGGGGGGCGTGGGTGGCACTGTGGGTTAAACCACAGAGCCTAGGACTTGCCGATCAGAAGGTCGGTGGTTCGAATCCCTGCGACTGGGTGAGCTTCCATTGCTCGGTCCCTGCTCCTGCCAACCTAACAGTTCGAAAGCACGTCAAAGTGCAAGTAGATGAATAGGTACTGCTCTGGCGGGAAGGTAAACGGCATTTCCGTGCGCTGCTCTGGTTCACCAGAAGCGGCCTAGTCATGCTGGCCACATGACCCGGAAGCTGTACGCCAGCTCCCTTGGCCAATAAAGGAAGATGAGTGCCGCAACCCCAGAGTCGGTCACGACTGGACCTAATGGTCAGGGGTCCCTTTACCCTTTACCTAGGACATCTCTATTTTCATTGGAGAAATGTTGGAGTGTGTGCATTTGCCTAGGTGACGATCTCTCATTGTGTCCATCGTGCATCTGTAAAGGCCGTGGGGCTCTGCAGGCTGTCCTGCAAGTTTGCTCTTTCTTATAATAAGGCACTAGAATTGATCTCCCCAACATTTTTGACACCCTTCTTCGATATCCCTGCACCAAACCACTTCTCTGGAGCAGCAGAAAACAACCTTTCTCCCTCCTCTATGTGACATCCTTTTATATATTTGAACATGGCTATCATATCACCCCTTAACATCCTCTTCTCCAGGCTAAACATGCCCAGCTCCCTTAGCCGTTCCTCATGTCGCCCCCAAGTAGCTTATATATTGCCTCTGCACTACAAAGACTGTTTGAACCCCCGTTAGAAGGTTTTTTATTTGAGGTTGGTGGGGATGGGATAGCTCAGTCGGCGGAGTATGAGACTCTGAGTTATGGGTTCGAGTCCTGAATCGCAAGGGGTTGGACTAGATGACCCACAGGGTCCCTTCCAACTTTATGATTCTATGATTATTATTGATAATAATAATATATTTCCGTACATGTGCTATGCTAGGCAGTCTCAGCCGGACATGGCTGGTTTCAGAATGCTTTTGCCTATCTCTGGGGCCCAAGTCCAACCTTTCCTTGCCTTTTGGGAGCCAGAATAACCCCCGACATCCCTCTTCCCTGGGCTGGGTCCTCCTGGCACGAAAAGGCACTGCGCTTTTGTCATGACAACAAAGCCAGCTGCTCCCTTTCAGCACCTCACTTCAAACAGGGCCGAGCAAATCCCAGACCTGTCTCTCCCTGGCTTTTGTTAGCATGAATAGGCGGCCTTGTCTGACTCAAAGAAGAGGACAGAGACACAAGCAATTATCTGCAATGGGCTTCTCCAGTTACCCAGGACAATATCGAAGGGAGGGGAAAAGACATAGTCCTCGCCTCCCCTTCGCTTCTCCGAAAACGCTTTCATTCCAGGTGGAAACAAAACCTGCTGGAAAGAGGGTTTTAATAATAATAATAATAATAATTAATAATAATAATGAAAGGCTTCAAAGGAGGCCTACTCGATGCTTTCTTTTGAAGCACCTCTCTACATTCAAAAACCAGAATGTCCCACACAGAGAAGTTTGTGAAAAGAACTTTCTGACACCCAAGGGGAAAGCCAGCTCAGCTTTTTTGCATAAACTGACTACTTTGGTTTGTGGATACAGAAGGGGCTTGAGCCGATCACTAATTCAAAGGCAAAGCCATACGCTGCTCAGCTTAACTACAGCTCAGTCAAGAATTTGCCACAAAAAGAACAGGCGCAGACCCTTCAAATGCCTCTAATTTCCAGGGACAGCCCCAGTTTTTAAAAGCCGCCCCGGTTGTGATTTCACCCCGGAATGTCCCGCTTTTCCTTAGGACATCCCTATTTTCATCGGAGAAATGTTGGAGGGTATAGAGCTATGCAACCCCTTGAGCCAAGGAGATAAGTAACTATACAACTTTTAGAAGACATCTGAAGGCAGCCCTGTATAGGGAAGGTTGTTTTTTTAAAAAATTAATGTTTAATGTTTTATTATGTTTTTCTATATGTTGGAAGGCCGCCCAGAGTGGCTGGGTATATCTAACCCAGTCCGATGGGCGAGGTATAAATCATAAAATTATTAGGATAGATATGGAATAGGACGTCCCTATTTGGGAGAACAGCAATGACAAACCTAGATAGCATCTTAAAAAGGAGAGACATCACCTTGCCGACAAAGGTCCATATAGTTAAAGCTATGGTTTTCTCTGTAGTGATGTATGGAAGTGAGAGCTGGACCATAAAGAAGGCTGATCGCCAAAGAATTGATGCTTTTGAATTATGGTGCTGGAAGAGACACTTGAGAGTCCCATGGACTGCAAGAAGATCAAACCTATCCATTCTGAAGGAAATTAGCCCTGAGTGCTCACTGGAAGGACAGATCCTGAAGCAGAGGCCCTAATACTTTGGGCACCTCATGAGAAGAGAAGACTCCCTGGAAAAGACCCTGATGTTGGGAAAGATGGAGGGCACAAGGAGAAGGGGATGACAGAGGACGAGATGGTTAGACAGTGTTCTCGAAGCTATGAACATGAGTTTGACCAAACTGCGGGAAGCAGTGGAAGACAGGAGTGCCTGGTGTGCTCTGGTCCATGGGGTCACGAAGAGTCGGACACGACTAAACAACAACAACAATTTTCATCAGAGAAATGTTGGAGGGTATGCTGAATGTTATGGGAGCGGGGACAACAGAAAATGTTAGACTGGAATAGAGTGGCTGCACTCCTGACACACCACGCTGCAACATTTTATTGTAGGTCCCACCAGCAGACATTTGTCATATAGACAATCCTGAGGGCCCTGAACTCAAGCAAAACAATAAAATAAAAATAAATCCCACCAAAGTCTTCCCAAATAAATTTTTATTGGGTACAAGTCCAATTCTCTCACAACGTTTCACAGATGCTAATATTTGGGGCAGATAATAATATCCTGATTTCAAAACAAACATTGCTTTACGAGCCTCATTGCCTCCACTATTAAGTGTTGAAGGCTCTTGTCTGGCTGGCAGGCATGTTCTTTTACTCTGCAGTCTCCCCCCCCCCACACTTTTGGTGAAAGATGGTAGAATAACATGTTACCTACAGGCCTTGTGCTCATATGCTGTCATGTCGCCTTTTGTACATGTGTGTGCATGCTTACATCTGTGTTAGGCGTGTCCACCCACACAAAGATTTAGGACACAATCCTTTCCTTTAATTACACTAGCTGAGGAGCTGCAAGACAGGGTGGGGAACCACCGTTTTTTTAATGCCCCAAAGCCACATTCCCTTCTATGCAACTTTGCAAGGCCCTGGATAGCTAAGTTGGTTAGAGCGTGGTGCTGATAATGCCAAAGTTTGCAGGATCAATCCCCGTATGAGACAGCTGCATATTCCTGCATCACAGCGGGTTGGAATACATGATCCTCACAGTCCCTTCGAACTGTTAAAAGAAAAACTGCTCCCTTTCCCTTATGGGGTATTTCAGAGTCCTTAAGTGGATTCCCTATTGGTAGGAGAAAATAACAGAGGCCAACCAGAGTGTACAGTGGTACCTCAGGTTACAGATGCTTCAGGTTACAGACGCTTCAGGTTACAGACTCCGCTAACCCAGAAATAGTACTTTGGGTTAAGAACTTTGCTTCAGGATGAGAACAGAAATCGCACGGAAGCAGCAGAAGGCCCCATTAACTAAAGTGGTACCTCAAGTTAAGAGCAGTTTCAGATTAAGAACAGACCTCCAGAATGAATTAAGTTCTTAACCCGAGGTACCACTGTATTGAGAAGCAAAGCGGCTAGTAAGCCTCATCTTTATTAAAGGAAACAAACTGTTGTAACAGGGTCCCCGCTCCCCACATGCAGGAGGGAGGAGGAACCCAGAACAATGGTGCACAAGCCCTTATATAGATTTTTTAAATTGCCTACCCTGTAGCCCAAGACCACATCCCAAAACATCATACATACATCACAGAAGGAGGCGGTCTACTGCAGAAATCATGTCTGCCAGGATACCTGATAATGGTCACTGATTGCATTACCTGGGCAGCCTGGCCATTCTTTTGTGATGGTTAATACTTTGGTTCCTGACTCCAGGTCACAGGCTCACCCTGTTCATACACAAATATGCCCTTGAGACAGGATTTGCAAGCAAAAAGGCAATGGGAAGGCTTTTCCCATTTGCCTCCCTTACTGCAGAGGAATATCTGAGGTCCCTGGGAGAGTCAAAATGCCATCAGGTTTGCTCTCCCTTACTATTTCAGACACATGGCTCATATATTTAGATATGTGTGCATTTATGAATATTTATTCTATGTTTGAGACCTTAAAATTCTTATAACACAACTCTACAATTCTATGATTCTGTGAAGGGGCAGAAACAGCAGCAAAAAACATGCCAGGAGGGTGAAATGTAGGGCCAGTGAAGAGTGTGGCCTGGAGAGAGTTTCGAGGGCCACATGGCGTGGCCCAGGGGCCGCATTCAGATCCGCAAATAACACCAACATAAATTTAAGAAGACATCTACATTTGTAAAGATAAAGCGCTTTATATGCGTTATAACACTGTGACACCAGATGTCACTGTGGAATCCTTTTTTTTCGCCAGTGAGATTTCCCTTTTAACTGACTTGCTTCTTTGATGTGTCTAGATCAGGCATGGGCAAACTCGGCCCTCCAGATGTTTTGGAACTACAAGTCCCATCATCCCTAGCTAACAGGACCAGTGGTCAGGGATGATGGGAGTTGTAGTCCCAAAACATCTGGAGGCCCGAGTTTGCCCATGCATGGTCTAGATCCAGCAGGGAAGTTTTTTAAAAAATGTCTAATGTTTTATTATGTTTTTTATATATGTTGGAAGCCTCCCAGAGTGGCTGGGGCAGCCCAGTCAGATGGATGGCATACAAGTAATAAAATTATTATTATTATTATTATTATGGAACAAGGTAAAGGGACCCCTGACCATTAGGTCCAGTCGTGACCGACTCAGGGGTTGCGGCGCTCATCTCGCTTTATTGGCTGAGGGAGCCGGCATACAGTTTCCGAGTCATGTGGCCAGCATGACTAAGCCGCTTCTGGCGAACCAGAGCAGCACACAGAAACGGCGTTTACCTTCCCGCCGGAGTGGTACCTATTTATCTACTTGCACTTTGATGTGCTTTTGAACTGCTAGGTTGGCAGGAGCAGGGACCGAGCAACGGGAGCTCACCCCGTCACTGGGATTTGAACCTCTGACCTTCTGATTGGCAAGTCCTAGGTTCTGTGGTTTAACCCACAGCGCCACCCACGTCCCTACTACTACTACTATTATTATTATGGAATAGGACACCCCTATTTTCATTGGAGAAACGTCGGAGGGTATGTTCACATCGTCTCTTTGCCATTCATGTGGATGGTATATAGTGGAATATATTGCTATCAGTGCAATAGTCCTGATAGTGTAGGAAGCCTTTTACAATTCTGCTTGTAGTTTAGTGTGGAAAAGCAATGATTAATAGCATGCCAAAAACTGCCCATCTGGAAGCAGCCTGTTTGAAGTTGTGGAAAGGCATCTCTGAGCTCTGATGCAAAAGGTGATGGTGTCTTTTGTGCTAGGATGAAGGAAATATTGCAGCTGGTAGCATTTCAAACACCCTGCTTAGTATTTCGACATGCTAGCACGCACCAGGACTTAAACCTCCGTGGGTGTAGCCAGAGGGCGGCAGGGGGCAGCTGCGCCCCCCCCCCCATCAAGTAAATAAATAAAAATACTTAACTAACGGACCGATCGCATCACAGATAGCTCGGTTCTTTCCCCTTCCAACAAAAGTCCTGCCCCCCCCCCAACAAAATTCCTGGCTATTGCCCATGATAACTTCCATTGCATCAGAGAGAGAAGTGCTGATAATGCAGCAGAATCTCAAAGGCAGCAGCAACCCGTTTTCAGGCAAGTTATTGTCTGGCAATACATTTTAACTGTATTTAGTTATTTAATAAAGTTTATACACCACTTGCTAGTACAGTGGTGCCTTTCAAGACGAAATTAATTCGTTCTGCAAGTTTTTTCGTCTTGTGAATTTTTTTTTATCTTGCAAAGCACCACTGTGCATTGACGGTTTCCCATAGGAATTCATTGACGGTTTTTAAAAAAAGGCGCAAGGCGTTTTTGTCTTGCGAAGCAAGCCCATAGGGAAATTCGTCTTGCGAAGCAACTCAAAAAACGAAAAACTCTTTTGTCTTGTGAGTTTTTCGTCTTGCGAGGCATTCGTCTTGCGAGGTACCACTGTAAAGAAGAAGAAGAAGAAGAAGAAGAAGAAGTAGAAGAAGGAGAAGAAAACTCTTATTTATTTATTATTTAGATATCACATTCTTGACTATTTTTTCTCACCAAATTGTGTGTTTCTGAAGGCACTTCCAGACTACCCTTATTTTCGGGTAGAATTCAATCACATACCAACTAGCTCGGTTTGCGCCGTTGATTTTGAGCTTTTTGTGCTTCACTCCCTGCCCTCTCAAAAGGAACTTTTTGCACGAAGGAAATTGATGGGTAAACGCTTTGGAAAGGGTGGGATAATAACATTTGCAAATGAATGAACGCTCAGGAAATAATAGCTGGCGTTGCCTAACTAAGCTCCTGCAAACAAAATCAGGGCAAATGTTCAACGTACAGCTCATCTCGACGTGACCTAAATACTATACAGGTCAGGATTTCAAAACTTCATATGTGCCAGCGGCCAGAGAGCTGAGGCAGTCCTTGAGGTATTGTGGTCCTGAGCCGTTTAAGGTTTCATAGGTCAAAACCAGCACTTTGAATTGGGCCTAGAAACTAATTGACGGCCAGTGCAGTCAGACCAGGGTCAACCTGGCTGCTGAATTCTGCACCAGCTGAAGTTTCCAAACCAACTTCGTATAACTCATTGCAGTCAGTAATCTATCCTAGAGGTTAAAAGAACTGCAACTCAGTGCAGTGGTACCTCGGTTTTCGAATGTCTCCGTTGACGAACGTTTCGGAACTTGGAACGCCGTAAACCTGAAAGGAAATGCTTCCATTTTTGAACGCACCTCAGAAGTAGAACTTCCAAGGCGGCTTCCTGTTTGAGTTTTCCATATTGAGTTTTGAGGCTTCCGAATTGAGTTTTCAGTTTTCAATCGTTTCGGAACTCGAATGGTCTTCTGGAATGGATTGCATTCGAAAACGGAGGTACCACTGCTTGAGCTTGCTTTTCCCTCCTCAATCCCATTCTTTTTTCCTCATTCGTTATATCCTTTTAGATTGTAAGCCTGAAGGCAGGGACTATACCTTAATACTGGTTTGCCAGCAAGCCACTTGAGGCTTTGGGGCTAAAGGGCAGGGAATGGATGCTGTACACAATTAAAAAAATAGGTGGCGCTGTGGTCTAAACTACAGAGCCTAGGGCTTGCCGATCAGAAGGTCGGCGGTTCGAATCCCTGCGACATGGTGAGCTCCCGTTGCTCAGTCCCTGCTCCTGCCAACCGAGCAGTTCGAAAGCACATCAAAGTGCAAGTAGATAAATAGGTACCACTCTGGCGGGGAAGGTAAACGGCATATTCATGTGCTGCTCTGGTTCACCAGAAGCAGCTTAGTCATGCTGGCCACATGACCCGGAAAACTGTCTGCGGACAAACGCCTGCTCCCTCGGCCAGTAAAGCGAGATAAGCGCCGCCGCAATCCCAGAGTCATTCACGACTGGACTCAACTGTCAGGGTCCTTTACCTTTAATATTGGATAACTTTGGCAGAAGATTTTCATGGTCTCCGGCCTGGTGTCCCTAACCACTTGCTACCCTCCTCCTGCAAAAGAACTCAGGATTGTTGGCTTGGCACACCCTGTTCCATTCAAGTTTGAATCCCTGCCTCCCTCCGTTTTGTCTCAAGCACAAACAGAAACACGCCATTTGGACAAAGAATGTGAAATAATGGGTCAAATCATATGTTTTTAAGGGGTTTGCTGGGGGGGAGGGGAAAGGATGAATGAACCAATCAAGAGCATTGCTGAGGTGGGAGGGAGAGGAAATTGCGGGGGGTGGGGGGGTTTGTCCCACATTTGGTAAATATTAGTGCCCTAATCCGCCAGTGCACAGCCATATGAACAATTCTTTTATTGTTCATTTTGCCCTTTTAAAAAACCATTTTCCAAATTAATAAAAGGGATGCTGGGAATGAATGTGCTTGAAGGGATATGTTTGCGAGGGCTTTGAAGTCTTCCCTTCCAGCCCTCTTAGATGGATGGATAGACGACTGGATGGATGAGGAAAAAGGAGGAACAGAGCAGGCAAGTAAATTAAAAATAACTGATGGCCTCGTTGTAACATCTGCTGAGCAAGCGAGAGAAACCTGATAACTCTTGAGCCCTCTTGTAATTCACAGGGACCAAAGAAACGCAAAAAAAAAGGAGAAAGAGAGCAAAAGACCCCATGTTACATTTGTAAAAAGGTAAAGGACCCCTGACAGTTAAGTCCAGTTGTGAATGACTCTGGGGCTGCAGCGTTCATATCGCTTTACTGGCCGAGGGAGCCGGCGTTTGTCCGCAGACAGTTTTTCCGGGTCATGACTAAGCCGTTTCTGGCGAAACCAGAGCAGCGCACGGAAACGCCATTTACCTTCCCGCCGGAGTGGTACCTATTTATCTATTTGCACTTTGACGTGCTTTCAAACTGCTAGGAGCTGGGCAGGAGCTGGGACTGAACAACGGGAGCTCACCCCGTCGCAGGGATTCGAACCGCCGACCTTCCGATTGGCAAGCCAGTGCCACATTTGTACCTCACAATAAATTCTACAAGAATAGATGGATGGATGGATATGGGGGAAATGGATAGAGGGAAACTGGGGGAAGGAGGAGGGAATGGGTGTGAACAATGAGGACTAGGGCCTTGCACAGAAGTAAGTACATAGGAAATGTCCTTATATCACGGGCCCATCCAGCTCAGTTTTGTCAATATACCAACTGCTGCTACGCTTTCTGACTGTGGTTTCCCAGTTTGACCTGAGATGTCAGGGACTGCATGTGTAACGCAAGTGTAGGGGAGTCAGGGAGAAGGAGGAGGAAGGCTTGTTAGGCATAGGCAGCCAGACAGATGGACAGATGGATCTCTGTGTGGGGATGCATTTGGGCTCCTCGGTCAAAACGAAAATTGCAACAGCAGCCAATCCAGTATGCACGATAAGTGACATCTGTTGCCGCCTGTAGGACAAGACTATTTCCTAGAAATAAGGGAAGCTTGTTAAAATGATTGCATAATCCACCTGCCTTAATAAGGGTGGGCTGGGTGGTGGTTTAGATAGGGTTGCCATATTTCAAAAAGTGAAAATCCAAGCACAAGAGTTGAGCTTTTTCTTCTTCTTCTTCCCAAAATCTCAAAATAAAATAAAATGAAGTTCTGAACTATTTTAAAGGAAATTTGCCAAAATCTACACTTCCTGGATTTTCCTGGACATTTAAGCAATTTCTGCCAAAACGCTGTTCATGAGGGCTGAATCCTGGCTACGTCCAGCAAATTCCGGAGGCACATATGAGGAAGGTGGATGGGTGGATGGACGAACAAGTAGAAGGGACTTAAGTGGTGTAGTAAGCTGCCGATCAGAAGGTCGGTGGTTTGAATCCCCGTGATGGGGTGAGCTCCTGTTGCTCTGTCCTAGCTCCTGCCAACCTAGCAGTTCGAAAGAACGTCAAAGTGCAAGTAGATAAATAGGTACTGCTCTGGTGGGAAGGTAGACAGCATTTCCATGCGCTGCTCTGGTTCGCCAGAAGCGGCTTAGTCATGTTGGCCACATGACCCGGAAGCTGTACACCGGCTCCCTTGGCCAATAAATGAGCGCCGCAACCCCAGAGTCGTCTGCGACTGGACCTAATGGTCAGGGGTCCCTTTACCTTTACCTACCCTCCTATACCTGCACCACCATGGGGAGCGAAAATGTTGTGTCTGTGAGTTTGCTATTAAGTCTATCCCCCCCCCCCCCTATTTTTCTGAGTCTATATGTGCAAACCCATCAAGTCTCCCTATTTTCCAGGAACAGTCCTGGATTCATAGAAGCCGTCCCAGTTTCTGATTTGATCCCAGAATGTTCCGCTTTTCTTTAGGACGTCCCTGTTTTCATTGGAGGATATGGAGTTCTGCGACCCCCGAGCCAAGTATCTATACAACCTTTAGAAGACATCTGAAAGCAGCCCTGGATAGGGAAGGTGGTTTTTTTCCCTTCAGTGTTTAATGTTTTGTTGTTTTTTTATATATAGACTGGAAGCCACCCAGAGTGGCAGGGGCAAGATGGGTGTGGTATAATGATAAATAAATATCTTTGCTCGAACACCCTTGAGCATTTTGGTTACTGGTTTATTTAAGGCATTTAAATACCTCCCATCGTGCTGTTTATCCCAAGGTGGTTTGCAATGGAAATGAAAGCAAATGAATGTTATGCAATAAATTTATATCTAAACAGCACATTTATTTGTTTAATGGGCGTTTAAAATGCTTTTTAAGGCAAAATTGCCTCCCAAAGTGGTTTACAACCACATACAAATAAAATCTCCATAAAATACAACAATAAAACCATTTAAAACTGTTAATATATCAATTTTTATCCTATAAACATACATAACAGGATATAATACAATTACTATTATTTATTATATTTTGAAGTCACCCTTCCATCCATAACCTATAATCTAACTCTGAAAAACAAATAACACAATGGGATAGCAAGGAGAGCAGCAGTGAAAATGTGATTCCCAGTGTTTAAGATACAGTAGCCTTCCAGCGCCTAAAATGCAAGCTGTTAGAAAGCCGGGAAAATAAAAAGTACCTAAAACTGATGCCTAAAAGATAATTGCTGTTGTGTATTATTATTATTATTAGCAACTATCAAATTATGTGGCTTTACAGAGTAACACGAAGAACAGCAACAACAAAAAAGGGTTTCTGACGCACAATATAATTAATATAAATCTCATTACACGCGGCAGTCAGTATGTTACTTTCATAGCATGCAATTACCACAAAAAAAACCAGTTCCCATATTGCTATTGAATTATCTCTCTCAGCAGCTCCAGACAACTTGTTTATTCAGCATCCACCCTGATCTGTTTGCACTGAGCTTATGCAGAGTTTGAACTGTGTCGGGACTTTATTTTTCACTCATTCGTTCTGATTTGCTCACGAGGCAGATATATGACTGTCAGGGAACTGCCATCAGTGCCGGAGGGAGAGAGCAAAATCCAGAGGGATTCCGGAGAGCGTCCCGGGATTGGGAGAGGCAGCCCATCTTCTGGGGAAGAGAATCAACGTAGCACCAGTGGAGAAGGGGGGCAGATGGGGGAAGCGGCGAGGTGGTCCCATGACTCCTTGCCGGGGACCAGCGGGGAGAGTAGGGGTCCTCCGCTGCCTACGCCCTCCTTGCGCAGAAGGCTTTCGCGCAGAGAGAGTAGGAGGAGACTAGGCGTCAAAGAGCTTCTTTGCTGGAAGAAGTTTAAGAAACGCCCACTGACGGATTCTGCCAGCGATTGAGACAGGTGAGTGGCTGTCCGGACGGAAAAGGTTCACTCAGGCAACCCAGCCAGGTGTTTGCACCTGCTTACGCACGAGCAACCCCTAGAACCATTACAATGACAATGAGCATTCACCCTGATTTGCTTGTGGGGAGTTGACACATCTTCCTGTTAATCGTTTGTCCCATCCCACACTATCCAGTACAGTGGTACCTTGGGTTAAGTACTTACCATATTTTTTGCTCTATAAGACTCACTTTTTCCCTCCTAAAAAGTAAGGGGAAATGTGTGTGCGTCTTATGGAGCGAATGCAGGCTGCGCAGCTATCCCAGAAGCCAGAACAGCAAGAGGGATTGCTGCTTTCACTGCGCAGCGATCCCTCTTGCTGTTCTGGCTTCTGAGATTCAGAATATTTTTTTTCTTGTTTTCCTCCTCCAAAAACTAGGTGCGTCTTATGGTCTGGTGCGTCTTATAGAGCAAAAAATACGGTAATTCGTTCCGGAGGTCCGTTCTTAACCTGAAACTGTTCTTAACCTGAGATACCACTTTAGCTAATGGGGCCTCCCGCTGCCACCGTGTGATTTCTGTTCTCATCCTGAAGCAAAGTTCTTAACCTGAGGTACTATTTCTCGGTTAGTGGAGTCTGTAACCTGAAGCGTTTGTAACCCAAGTTACCACTGTACTGTAGATACCATCCTTAAGGCTCATAATGCCTTTCAATTAAAGGGACACAGGTGGTGCTATGGTCTACTGAGCCTCTTGGGCTTGCTGATCAGATGGTCGGCGGTTCAAATCCCCCAACAGGGTGAGCTCCTGTTGCTCTGTCCCAGCTCCTGCCAACCTAGGAGTTTGAAAGCACACCAGTGCAAGTTGATAAATATGTCGAAAAATAGGGAAGGTAAACGGCATTTCCGTGAGCTCTGGTTTCCATCATGGTCTTCCGTTGCGCCAGAAGAGATGAACACTGCAACCCCATAGTCACCTTTGACTAGACTTAACCATCCAGAGGTCCTTTACCGTTTTGTTTTGTTTTAAACCTTTCAATTGCAATACAGTGGTACCTCGGGTTACATACACTTCAGGTTACATACACTTCAGGTTACAGACTCCGCTAACCCAGAAATAGTGCTTCAGGTTAAGAACTTTGCTTCAGGATGAGAACAGAAATCGTGCTCCAGCGTCGTGGCAGCAGCAGGAGGCCCCATTAGCTAAAGTGGTGCTTCAGGTTAAGAATAGTTTCAGGTGAAGAACAGACCTCCAGAACGAATTAAGTTCTTAACCTGAGGTACCACTGTAATGAGGAATTCAGTAATGTTTCCCTAAAACATTTTGTAAGGAGCCTCCAAATACTCCAATCATTTTGCGGAGCTCACAGTTCTTCATACCATTATGCAGGCGACTCCCCATTTGCCGTACATGGGGTTGACTGTCCTTGGGGATACTGCCATCTTCCATTCTGTGGATACGACTAAGCCAGTGTAGAGGTAGCTGAGACAGGATTTGCCAACGTGCTGGGAATGTGGGCTTGAGAGAGAGCACATCTTTGCCAGCCTTTTGCCTGTTGACGCCTCCTTCAAGTCTGGTAGGCAGGGGTGGAGGAGCCTGCTCCCGTTTCAAGCTATCCTCCGCGAAGCAGGTATGGATTTCGGATTGACCTGACTTTCCCTGCCACTGCCAAATTATTTAATACCTGACATCTGATAGGAGCAAAACAGAGAGAGCGCGGAGGAAGCGAGAGGTGAAGAATCCAGATGGCATTGAAGAGAGAGGCCGGAGAATGAAAAAGTAGGGCGCTGGGACTGTGGGAAGAAGAACTGGTGACCATCAAAGGGACACGCCAGGGAGAAGACGCTTTGCCCCGGCCCCCGCCGCATCCCTGGCAGAGATCACTAGGAAGGTGCCCTAATGATCATTAAAGGGGTGTGCTGGCAGGAAGGTCCCTTCAACACTGAGGGGGCCAGACCCCCTGCCCACAAATATTTAGGAACACTTTGACTCTCAGCACCTTTAACAAATGACAGCTCCCAGAATCCTTTGGGGGAAAGCTGTGACTGTTTCTAGTGGTATGCCGTGAATATGTGGTGTTGTATGTGGCCTGACTGAAAAATGCACAGGGAAGTGCCATTATGCTCGAGAGCTTTCTCCACTGCCCAAAAGAGAGGCAAACTCTTCCTGCAAAATGTAGAAGGGATAGGCAAGAACATTGCCTTGTTGGCCTAGTGTAATAATAAAAATTGCTTTTGAATTATGGTGCTGGAGGAGACTCTTGAGAGTCCCAGGGACTGCAAGAAGATCAAACCTATCCATTCTGAAGGAAATCAGCCCTGAGTGCTCACTGGAAGGACAGATCCTGAAGCTGAGACTCCAATACTTTGGCCACCTCATGAGAAGAGAAGACTCCCTGGAAAAGACCCTGATGTTGGGAAAGATGGAGGGCACAAGGAGAAGGGGACGACAGAGGACGAGATGGTTGGACAGTGTTTTCGAAGCTACAAACGTGAGTTTGACCAAACTGTGGGAGGCAGTGGAAGACAGGAGTGCCTGGCATGCTCTGGTCCATGGGGTCAAGAAGAGTCGGACACGACTAAACGACCAAACAACAACAACAATAATTTATTATTTATACCCCGCCCATCTGTCTGGGTTTCCCCAGCCACTCTGGGTGGCTTCCAACCAAATATTAAAAACAATACAGCGTCAGACATTTAAAACTTCCCTAAACAGGGTCACCTTCAGTTGTCTTTTAAAAGTAAAATAGTTGTTTATTGCCTTGACATCTGCTGGTGAGGGCGTTCCACAGGGCGGGTGCCACTACCGAGAAGGCCCTCTGCCTGATTCCCTGTAACCTCACTTCTCGCAGCGAGGGAACCGCCAGAAGGCCCTTGGAGCTGGACCTCAGCTCGGAAACATATTGGGAGCCATGCTTAGTTGTTTCGTCCTACCGCTAATCTAGTCGTCTTTCCCACACGCAATCCATCACAGAGACACCCGATGATGTAAATCACATTAGCACTCCTGCGTGTGGCGAAGTTCCCTCAGTGTACATTTCTTCTTGTCTAATGGCCTGTGGAAACACAGCTTCCCGGTGGTTTGTTTGAAACAGACCCAGTAGCCACCTGGGAAATGACCTTATAAAGACGTTCCAGAGGAGAACGTGTGTGAGTCTGAGGCGTCTGACAAAGAAAACGCTACAATAAATTAGTTAGCCTTTAAGATGCCGCAGTACTTGAGCCTGAAAACAGTTGCTGAATGGGGTTAGGCCAGATGTTGTTTCCCCCCCTCTCATGTCTTTCAAAAAGCAATCGGTGCCTTCACTTGTCGTAAATGAGTCGTACAACACACCCAGATGAGGAAAAACGATAGCCTGTGAAAGAGGATAATGGATATGGCAGCGTTTGGTTTATTAGCAATGTTAATGTTTGTTCAGGCGTACCCTGATATTTTATAGCCATCACTGATATTTTATAGGAAGATCCACTGGTTATCTTGAAATACATTGTGTATGCTAGTAGGCCATGTTAGTGCATTTTGCCCTGATTGTTCTTATTCTTTTCCAGCTGCTAAGTAAAGCTTTTCTCTCTGTTTACTCAGGTTTCAAATAAAATAAGATTGTGTTTAAAAGCTGGCTGGGCTATGCGTTGTGCTCTCTCCGAACTGCAGCACAGTCATGCTGCACATTTTAGAGCTTCAAGAATACGCCATCGTTTTCAGCACTGTGTTGAGGTCCACTTCTGGATTGCTTTCGAATTTGTCATGATTTTGAGGGAGGGATTTGAGAGCACAACCCAGAAACTTGGGTTTTTGCAATAAGGTGGATTAAAGGGCTCTGTGGGACGCGGGTGGTGCTGTGGGTTAAACCACAGAGTTGCTGATCAGAAGGTCAGCGGTTTGAATCCCCGCGACAGGGTGAGCTCCCGTAGCTCGGTCCCTGCTCCTGCCAACCTAGCAGTTTGAAAGCACATAAAAGTGCAAGTAAATAAATAGGTACCACTCCAGCGGGAAGGTAAACGGTGTTTCCATGCGCTGCTCTGGTTCGCCAGAAGCAGCTTAGTCATGCTGGCCACATGACCCGGAAGCTGTACGCCGGCTCCCTTGGCCAATAAAGCGAGATGAGCGTCACAACCCCAGAGTCGGCCATGACTGGACCTAATGGTCAGGGGTCCCTTTACCTTTACCTTTAAAGGGCTCTGTGGCCTAGCACAACAAAGCCACTTTTAAAAAGAATCAGGGTAATTGCGGTTTGGAAGTGTGGGAGGAATGAATGACCACTAACAGGAAGTTGTGTGAATACCTCACAAGCTTACGTATCTACTCATTGCGTGAATACCCCATCTTTCTTCCCCATGTTATCCTTGCAAAAACTACTCTGTTGTTAGGGTAGGCTAAGGCACTGTGAGTGGCCCAAGGTCACCCAGAGAGTTTCAGGGCTGAGCAAGGATTTGAACCAGAGTGGATTTGATTTAAATCAAATCAATTTAAATCACAATTTAAATCAGTAGTCAGTAAGACTTGATTTAAATCTTTTTTTTTTTACAGAAAGACTCATTCTTGCTGGTATAATCTTAATATTTACAACCAGATGAAGGTTTAATTTTTGGAATAATAAATTTTCAGAGTAGTTTTTACAGGTATATCAAAAATTGTTGATTTGGTTATACTATTAGAAATACAAAGGCGGGTGATTATGAAATTATTGTATATATTTGGACAACTTTTCTGCTGTACTTTATTGGAAGGGGAAAAATAATAATTTCCTTAATAACAATTTAAACAATTTATTTAAAACAATAATGTTATAGCATGTTGCCATGTTTCTTAACTGATGTGGTTAAATGATTTAAAACAACAACAACACTTAGACTGAATTTTAGCACATATGAAAAACTTAAAACAAATCCTTATTTCCTGATGAATAGCCTTTGGACCAGGCATCCCCTACCTGCGGCCCTCCAGATGTTTTGGCCTACAACTCCCATGATCCCTAGCTAACAGGACCAGTGGTCTGGGATGATGGGAATTGTAGTCCAAAACATCTGGAGGGCCAAAGGTTGGGGATGCCTGCTTTGGACTATAATGTAGCTTAAATAGAAAACTATCTTTTGAAAGATTTTTCCTCCAAAAGCATTGTATTTTAAAAATCCGATTTAAATTTTAAAAATCCTATTTTTTTGATTATTTTTTTTTTAAATCATGGATTTTTATCCACCCTGATTTGAACCATGATCTCCCAGGTAAACAGCAAGCAAACCAGAGCAAATACAGGGTATGAACTAACCACGGTGTAGTCCTTGCACAGGCAAATTGGGGTAAGTGCTCAATAAAGAGATTGCCAGAAGCCGTTACCATCACTACCCTCATTTTTGGATTTTTTTCAGGCTGGCCTTTTCGCTCAAACCCACAACCCTGAGATCAAGAGCTTTGTGCCGGACTGAGTTTGGTACTGATTGTTTAAAAACAGGGGTATTCGGAACCTGTTTGTGCCAAGGTCACAACCCAAAGATCCTGAATAGGGGCTCCTCCAGACAACCTGTTTATTGAGCATATATCCTGATTCACCTGTGCAAAGCTTATGGAGAGGCTGGACTATGGCCCCATCTGCAGCATCCCTTTAAAACAGTATCCTACCACCTTAAACAATCATGGCTTCCCCCAGAGAATTCTGGGAACTGTAGTTTATTAGCAGCCCTCACAGATGTTTTGGAAAAAACCCTTTCCCCCTCACAGAGCTGTCAATTTGCATCAGAGAGACAATGGAGTGTGCCTCTGTGGGTGAAGTCAAACCTCTGTGGGAATAGGAGAACAGGGGTCTGCTAACAAACTACAACTCCCATGATTCTTTAGGGGAAAGCCCTGTCTGTTTAAAGTGATATGATTCTGTTTTAAGGGTGTAGTGCAGATAGGGCTTTCACCCTTGTTCTGATTTGCCTCCAGGGAAGTTGTGTGACAATGAGCGCTCATCCCGATTTGATTGCATGGTGCTTATAACATCTTCCCGTTCGTCTTTTGTTTCCAGTGGCGTAGCGTGGGTTGTCAGCACCTGGGGCAAGGCAAGTAATTTGCACCCCCTAACCCGTGGATTTGCGCCCCCTAACCCCCAGATGTTGTGCCCGGTGCGGCCGGCCCCCCCTGCACCCCCACGCTACGCCACTGTTTGTTTCATACCACATTTTTTCAGTGCATCTCCCTGTCGCTTGCCTTACCACAAAAAAGTCTGTGGGTTTTTTTTTTAAAAAAGTGGATTGTGTCAGGTGTGCGGGCAGGAGCCAGGCCCTGTGACCAATAGGACTCTGCAGGACTGGGGCCTTCCTAAGTTTGTTCTGAAGAGGCAAGGTGCGGCCGCACAGGTGAGGTCGATTGGTAACTCACAGCACCTGGTGGCAAGAACCGGGAAGAGATATAAGGTCAGCATTTCCCTTTGGCTCTTTGCCACAGTAACACGTTCCCTGCCTTGCTGCATTTGACTTCTTGCTCCTTGATCCTCGGACCCTTGACTTTGTGACTCCTTGCTTCCTGACCCTAAGACCCCTGACTCCTTGCCTCCTTGCTTCTTGATCCTTGGACCTCTGACTTCGTGACTCCTTGCTCCTTGATCCTCGGACCCTTTACTTCGTGACTCCTGGCTCTCTGACCCTTGGACTCTTGGCTTTCTGACTCCTGGCTTCTGGACTTCTGTTCCCGCTCCCACCCTGCCATCTTGCCCCCAGTCCCGACGTCCCCAGCCAGGACTTCGATCGCCCATGAACCGGACCGTGACAGATTGTTGATCTAGCATGGGTAGACAAACTAAGGCCCGGGGGCCGGATCCGGCCCAATCACCTTCTAAATTCAGCCCCCAGACGATCCAGGAATCAGGGTGTTTTTACATGAGTAGAAGGTGTGCTTTTATTTAAAATGCATCTCTGGGTTATTTGTGGGGCATAGGAATTCATTCATTCCTCCCCCCCCAAAAAAAAATAGTCCGCCCCTCCCCCACAAAGTCTGAGGGACAGTGGACCGGCCCCCTGCTGAAAAAGTTTGCTGACTCTTAAACTAGAGCAACATAGCATGTTAATCCACTTTGATGAAATCCCTCCCACAAATGGCTAGACTTATAAGTAGTCGGTATTGTGGTTTGTTGTTGTTGTTGTTTAGTCGTTCAGTCGTGTCCGACTCTTTGTGACCCCATGGACCAGAGCACGCCAGGCACTCCTGTCTTCCACTGCCTCCCGCAGTTTGGTCAGACTCATGTTTGTAGCTTCGAGAACACTGTCCAGCCATCTCGTCCTCTGTCGTCCCCTTCTCCTTGTGCCCTCCATCTTTCCCAACATCAGGGTCTTTTCCAGGGAGTCTTCTCTTCTCATGAGGTGGCCAAAGTATTGGAGCCTCAGCTTCACGATCTGTCCTTCCAGTGAGCACTCAGGGCTGATTTCCTTAAGAATGGATGCATTTGATCTTCTTGCAGTCCATGGGACTCTCAAGAGTTTCCTCCAGCACCATAATTCAAAAGCGTCAGTTCTTCGGCGGTCAGCCTTCTTTATGGTCCAGATTGTGGTTACATATAGAAATAAATGGAGCAGTGTAAAACGATGAGCTGCAGGGGGCAGCAGGGAGAAAGAAAAGAGAACAAGGGACACAGACAGGCTGCAAAAAGGTTTGCTGGGCAGCTTAATGCGTTGCATCACAATTGAACCACCCCCCTTCAACTCATTACTGAAATGTTCCTTTTTGCCAAGGAGCTGTACGAGGAGTGAACACATGTATTCCTTCTCAGGGGAGGGAATCTCTTCTCTCTCCCCTCTTTTCCACCCAGATGTGCCCCTGCCTTGTGCCCTGCTTGCCTAACTTCCTGCTGTACCCAGATGCTGAAAAGATGCTTTGGGGGGGTGGAGAGGTGGGGAATCTTGCTCCTAATCCCAGATTGACACTTGTTTTCTAACTAATAGGATCAAAAACAGACCAGAGAACTAGATCTGGAAGGGGAAACGTACAGTGGGAGGGTGCCCAGCCTAGGGATCATCTTTTCCTAGGACTGTGTTAAAGTAGAAAGGTTTCTGGGTTCCAGCTCTCTGCAAGATTGCTTATATATTATTGTTGTTGTTGAAGAAAAATAGGGCTTTTTGACGTTTCGTTTCATCATTATTCAACGTGTTTTAATTGAAAGCAGAATCTAAAATAATTCACACCAGGCTAACCTGAAAGACTACCTGTCCCCTGTAGAGAGCTGTAGTTTGCAAACGGTGTTGGGAATTGTAGCTCGGTGAGGGGTAAACTAGCATTCTTTGGAGGGGAATATACGGTATGTATGTAACCAAGGGGATGCGGGTGGCACTGTGGTCTAAACCACAGAGCCTAGGGCTTGCCGATCAGAAGGTCGGTGGTTCGAATCCCCGCGACGGGGTGAGCTCCCGTCGCTTGGTCCCTGCTCCTGCCAACCTAGCAGTTCGAAAGCACGTCAAAGTGCAAGTAGATAAATAGGTACCACTCCAGCAGGGCATTTCTGTGCCCTGCTCTGCTGGCCACATGACCCTGAAGCTGTCTGCGGACAAGCGCCTGCTCCCTTGGCCAGTAAAGCGAGATGAGCGCCGCAACCCCAGAGTCGTCCGCGACTGGACTTAACAGTGAGGGATCCCTTTAACTTTACCTTTTATGTAACCAAGAGGTCTCCCACTCTTCCTTCCCATCCTGCTATGTGAACTTTCAAAAGGAGATATCTCACAGAGCGAAGCCCTCCGGCACACTCCTCTTTTCTGTCTGGAGGTGTCAATTGTCTGCCCAACTAGACGGGCTCCAAACAGCTGCTGGAATGGGAGGATTGCTCACCCCCCCCCCTTCTTCTTCTTCTTTTATGGGCGGAAATTGCATTCTGGCCAGTAAAAGCCAGATGCAGCAGATGTAGGGAAATGAGACTTGTATTGTTGGAGGCTGGTGCGGGGGAAGAGCAAACTTTAAAAATGGGCATGGTTGGTTGCTGCCAAAGTTGTCTGCCCATAAAAGGCTTAGTTAGTTAGCAGATGCCTCTCTGTAGTAAGATGTGTAATGCTAAGGCAGGCTCTTACAAAATCCAAGATCAGGGAAAGAGATAACTCTTTGTACACCGGGCATCATCTTCTGAAGCAGTCCATTCCACCCTTGAACAGCTCTTAGCGTCAGAACATTCTTCCTAATGTTTAGTTGGAAACTCCTTTCTTGTACAGTGGTACCTCGGGTTAAGTACTTAATTCATTCTGAAGGTCCGTTCTTAACCTGAAACTGTTCTTAACCTGAAGCACCACTTTAGCTAATGGGGCCTCCTGCTGCTGCCGCCGCACCCAATTTCTGTACTTATCCTGAAGCAAAGTTCTTAACCTGAAGCACTATTTCTGGGTTAGCGGAGTCTGTAACCTGAAAGCGTATGTAACCTGAAGCTTATGTAACCCGAGGTAACACTGTAATTTGAATCCATTGGTTTGGATCCTGCCCTCTGGAGCAGCAGAAAACAAGCTTGCTCTATCTTCCATGTGGCAGACCTTCAGATATTCGAAGATGACTATCATTCATATCACCTCTCCGACAATCAAGATAGGCTACTTATACAGCATTACCCTGATCAACAAAGCTTGTAACACTATGGGGAAGAAATATTAGTCTGGCAATGGCCTGAAGGCCCTCTGTGTACCTGGCCAAAGAGGAAAGGACCCTGCCCCCCATGGGGCTGACAATCTAAAATATGGCATAGGAAAATCAAAAAGTGGGTATGAGGACCCTTTGCCCCGTCAGATGTGGCTAAACCACAGCTTCCACAATCCCTGTCCATGTTTGCTGGGGCTGGTGAGAAGTGTAGTTCAATAAATATACAGAGGAGCAAAGGTTCCCCACATAAAGGAAGCAGTAAATGGGAAAAGATTATTAGGATTTTTATTATACTGTACATTATGATTTACAGGGGAATAATAATTGTAATCCAGTAGTGATGTATGGAAGTGAGAGCTGGACCATAAAGAGGGCTGATTGCCGAAGAATTGATGCTTTTGAATTATGGTGCTGGAGGAGACTCTTGAGAGTCCCATGGACTGCAAGAAGATCAAACCTCTCCATTCTTAAGGAAATCAGCCCTGAGTGCTCACTGAAAGGACAGATCCTGAAGCTGAGGCTCCAATACTTTGGCCACCTCATGAGAAGAGAAGACTCCCTGGAAAAGACCCTGATGTTGGGAAAGATGGAGGGCACAAGGAGAAGGGGACGGCAGAGGATGAGATGGTTGGACAGTGTTCTTGAAGCTACCAGCATGAGTGGGAGGCAGTGGAAGACAGGAGTGCCTGGCGTGCTCTGATCTAATGGGGTCACGAAGAGTCGGACATGACTAAACGACTAAACAATAGGACCACGGATAATAATCGTAATAAATTGCACGGAAAATAATCGTAATAAATCGCAGGTAGCCATGCTGGACCAAAAGGACCTTTATAAAGGCAGTTGAAAATGCTGCAATGAAGTCAAATGTTTACTTACATCAGAACTGCTCATCAAGGGTGTATGACTAAGAGTTTTGATGAACCTAAATGCTTGCACGCTTCTTTGTAAGCTTTTTACCTGGTACTTATTATCAAAAAGGCAAGTGATGACAGGTGATGCACCTGGGCAGAACGTCCTGTGCAACTTTTAAAGGTACAGCTGCTCTCTCCGCCTGCAAATATCGAGGCTGTGCTGTCATAAGGGCAGACTCCCTGTGTCAACACACTTCACTCTCTCACCTGGTTGAGGTGCATCTGAGGCTGGCTGTCAGGGCTGAGATTAGCAGCACAAAATAACTGGTGAAAAGATCGTGTGGTGGCTGGCCTCATCCTCTTCCCACTTTAGGCCCTGGAGGGATGTGGGAAGTTGGCAATCTCCCTCCTTGGTCATGAATATGTCCAGGAGGAAAAGGGATTAACAGAGCTAACTATAAAACAGAGAGGAGTTTATTTGGCCTAGGGCTGGGGAGAGGTGGAGGAGAAGGTGGAGTCAGGGGTCCTTGGGTAAGATCAAAGCGAGGGGTGTATCTCACATCCTTCCAAGACAGGTCTAGGTTCCTTGGGAGACCAAAATGGTTGATCCGTGGTCCTGGGAGATGGATCGTTGTGTCTTTAAGAGCTGCCAGTGGCGTAGCGTGGGTTGTCAGCACCCGGGGCAAGGCAAGTAATTTGCGCCCCCTAACCCGGGGCAAGGCAAGTAATTTGCGACACCCCCACTGCACTGTCCCTCCCCCAGATAGTCCCTCTCTCTCCGCACTGCACCGCACGCCTAGCACCCTCCCCTCCACAGTGGGCGGCGACCCGGCGGCTTGGATCGGATTCGCACAGCCAGCATTGCAGTGAGAGAGAGTGAGTGAGCCAGGTAGGGGCAGAGAGCTGCGAGTGCGAGTGCCCCCCCCCCGATGTTGCGCCCAGTGCGGCCGGCCCCCCCCTGCACCCCCCACGCTACGCCACTGAGAGCTGCATGCATGCCAGGCAGATGTTCAACAGCTGAAGCTTTCCAGGAACTAAGACAGTGGTAGAGAGAGCTCTCGTGTTGAATTTCTGACTCCGTTAATGGCACAGGAATCCTGAAGTGAGACAAGTCAACAGCCCTATTTGTGAGGTTGGGTTCCTGGCAGGATCCAGCTCCATCCAGCTTTGTAGAGGACCAGGACAAACTCTCTCCCCTTCTCTGCCGGTGAGCCCTGATTGGCTTATTTGGTTGCAGCGGTCATATCTCCTACAATGCCCAAGAATGATGCTAGGTGAGAAATTTGAAGGATGGTTACATCTGGCCTCTGGTGCTGCTTGGAGAGCTGGATTGAGACGGGAGGAAATGGAGGAGTAAGGCATGTCTCAGATGTAGGCATGACCAAGGATGCCAGCTCTGGTTCATGGGTCCTCAAGAAATAAGAGTTTTGGCTGGAAGAGATGTGAGAACAAGAAAGAACTGCCAGGGAAATTATGGCATGCCCACTTTCTCTAGAAGGCTGCCTGGCAGAGCTTGCAGGAATACTGATTTTTCAGGAGTATGGCAAGAATATACATACATCGATTATATATTTTGGAAAGCGATTTGTCTGTCAGCCTCGCTAGCTGTCCATCTCGAGGTGTTCGTTCATGTGCCTCTCAAGATATTGTTGCCTGATTTGGCATGATGGTTTTGGATTTGGAATGACGGTTCCTTATTTCAAGGAGAGGGTTTTGGTCTTCTATCCAAAGCCATATTCAGTCAAGATGATGGACTAGACTAAACTGGTACAAAGGTTTCTGAGATGGAGGAGCAGGTTTCGGTTTACGTTTGGAAACTATTGGGTGCCATGTTGAATCAAGATGGCAGAGTGAACCGCTTTAAATCACACTGATTTTTATATCTGTGAAGATAAGTAAAGGTAAAGGGATCCCTGACCATTAGGTCCAGTCGTGGCTGACTCTGGGGTTGTGGTGCTCATCTCACTTTATTGGCCAAGGGAGTCGGCGTACAGCTTCCAGGTCATGTGGCCAGCATGACTAAGCCGCTTCTGGTGAACCAGAGCAGTGCACGGAAATGCTGTTTACCTTCCTGCCGGAGTGGTACCTATTTATCTACTTGCACTTTGACATGCTTTCGAACTGCTAGGTTGGCAGGAGCAGGGACTGAGCAACGGGAGCTCACCCCATCGTGGGGATTCGAACCACCGACCTTCTGATTGGCAAGCCCTAGGCTCTGTGGTTTAGACCACAGCGCCACCCGCGTCCCATTTCTGAAGATACTGCTGTGCAATTTGGCATGAAGATTCCTGAGATCGGGGAGCCTATGCTTGGATGTGGGACCTCATTTTGAATCAAGATGGTGAAATGAAACATTCCATATGGCACTAATTTGGAAGCCTCTGAAGATTTTGCCTACCAATGTGGTGTGATAGTTTCCAAGATCAAGGACTGGGTTTGGGTGTGTATTTCGAATACCCTTGGATGCCATTTTGAATCAAGATGGCGGACTGAATTGTTCCAAATGACATGCATTTGCACACCTCATAAAAATTTGATTTTGAATCAAGCTTTTGGACTGAACCTTTCGAAACTGCATTGATTTGAACCAATTTTTGCAGGAAATGTATTGGAATGTCCACTAGATTCAGCCAAAGCTGCAATTGAATTGAATCAGGCCAATTCAGCTGTTCAGCGATGAAACTGACTCCCTCAAATGGTGGGCTGTTCTTCACTAGAGGTTTTAAGCAGAGGCTGAATGTCCACTGGTCAGGGATTCTTCAGCTGAGATTTCTGCATCGTAAGGCATTGTACTCTTTGAGTTCCTTCCACCTCTACAATTCTGTGAATCAGTTCAGCTGGATCTGTGCTTTGACTGAGTCAGGTCAAAAAAGCCCTGAATTGCTCTAGGTTGGGCAGCCTGGAGCAACCGTCAGGGTGCAGGGCGTCAGACAGGAAGAAGGAGAGGTAGATAGTGTCTGCCAAGCGCAGTGTGGGGCTGTTTTCAAGAAGGCCTTTGAACAGCCCTTATACTGCACTGTGGCTGTTTGTTTCCAGCAGAGGAAGACACACACATATGCCAGTCTGAGCTGAACTGACCCTCAACTCTCTTATCACTGCAGGGGTCTGTTTTGCCAGCATTCTCCTTGCAGGGAATTCTGCACCCGGCAGAGTTGAACCCTCCTGCCCTCTGCAGGGCAGTCAGGGAGGAGGGGGAAAGAGACGCATCTCCTTATCACCCCCCCCCTTCACTGTACAGGGTTAAAAAAAACCTCTTATTAGTAGACATTAGCTCTGCCCTCACCCCCGCCTGACTCCAGATCCAGATCATGTGTTCCCCAGATCCCTGGCTTGATCCAGCAGGAGAACAGTCGCAGCCCTAGAAACTAACAGAAAACACTATTTATAACTCTTGTTAATTTTTGTTTCTTAGAATTCCTGAGTGATACCTGAAACTTTCAACTGCTACTCTATACTGCATGGATAGGCAAACTAAGGCCCGGGGGCTGGATCCGGCCCAATCGCCTTCTCAACAGGCGATTGACGGTCCAGGAATCAGTGTGTTTTTACATGAGTAGAATGTGTGCTTTTATTTAAAATGCATCTCTGGGTTATTTGTGGGGCATAGGAATTCGTTCATTTTTATCCCCCCCCCCCAATATAGTCCAGCCGCCCACAAGGTCTGAGGGACAGTGGACCGGCCCCCTGCTGAAAAAGTTTGCTGACCCCTGCTATACAGTGGTACCTCAGGTTAAGTACTTAATTCATTCCGGAGGTCCGTTCTTAACCTGAAACTGTTCTTAACCTGAAGCACCACTTTAGCTAATGGGACCTCCCACTGCTGCCGCGCTGCCGCCGCATGATTTCTGTTCTCATCCTGAAGCAAAGTTCTTAACCCGAGGTACTATTTCTGGGTTAGCAGAGTCTGTAACCTGAAGCATATGTAACCTGAAGCGTATGTAACCCAAGGTACCACTGTACTGTAGATACCATCCTTAAGGCTCATAATACCTCATAATACACGGGTGGCGCTATGGTCTAAACCACTGAGTCTGTAACCCGAGGTACCACTCAGTGGCGTAGCGTGGGGGGTGCAGGGGGGGCTGGCCGCACCGGGCGCAACATCTGGGGGGGGCGCTCGCACTCGCAGCTCTCTGCCCCTACCTGGCTCACTCACTCTCTCTCACTGCAGTGCTGGCTGTGCGAATCCGATCCGAGCCGCCGGGTCGCCGCCTACTGTGGAGGCGAGGGTGCCAGGTGTGTGGTGTGGTGCGGAGAGAGAGCGAGGGACTATCTGGGGGAGGGACAGTGCAGCGGGGGGGGGGCCCAAATTACTTGCCTTGCCCCGGGTTAGGGGGCGCAAATTACTTGCCTTGCCCCGGGTGCTGACAACCTACGCTACGCCACTGGTACCACTGTACTGTACTGTATTGGGTTTGCTCGTCCTCATTCCCTTTGTAGGCACTGCCTCCTGGTGTACATAACGGGGATCACTCCTTTCTTGTCACTGGACTCTAGAATTCCCTTTTTCCCCAGCACTGCCTCGAGGGCCTGGGATTACCTGAATTAAGGTCGGGTGGGGGCTCCTGTGGGCTAGGAAGGCTGCTTGTTGAGACATCTTTCCTCAGCCAAAAGCCTCCCTCTCTCTTGCACAGCATTGAGTGGCATGGGAGCCCCTCTTGGGGGCAAAGAAGGTGGTGAAGTTTCCCCGTCAGGAATTACTGTCCCTCAGCGGGACATTCCTTTCCCCTCTGGGCTTTTCCCACTTCAAGGCCAAGGAGGAGGTAAACCCTGTTTCTCTCCTCCGCTTGATCTCTCAAGTTACCAGGACAGGCTATTCTTAGCTACCTGGAGATGCAGCGTGTTTACGTTGGAGACAGAAGTTTGCCCTCAGCTGACGGGGAACCACGTGTGATTCCCTGGACCCAAAGTTAGCACAAGCCATTTGGGGTGGGGCGTGTGACATCTGCCACTGCTGCCTCCAGTGACCCTGCTCTCAGATGCCTACTTGCCTCCAGAATTACATATCTATCCATCCCTCCATCCTTCCATCTCCTCACTTGGAGCAAACATTACCTTTAATACCATGCATACAAGTGTTTTCGAACCTTTCTGGATCCAGGAGTCTCACCTTCTACTTTTAGCAAGGGATCTACTTCTTATGCTTATTATTAGAAGCAGCACCTTTCTCCTCCATCTTTCCTCATCCTTCTTTCTGTGGCTTTTTGCTTCTTCCCTCTGCCGTTTTGCCTCAGCTTCGGACAAGTGTTCAGCTGCAGCCACCAGGGCCGGCCTAAGGCATTTTGTTACCTGAGGCAGAACAGCAAATGGTGCCTACCACCCTCACCCCACCTGGCCACAAGTCCAGGTGCGCAGTATCCAAGGCTGACAAAGTTATTTGGGCAACTGAGACAGAAATACCCCCCCCCCCAAAGCACCTCTCTCTCGAAGCAGGCAAGTAAATAAAAAGGCAGGGGAATCCATTTCCTGCCTTTCGGGACACCCAGAATTAGCTACCTGAGGCACATGTTTCACTCTGCTTAATAGTAGGGCCCGCCCCGGTAGCCATTTTAGATGGACTTGTGGTCTATCAGCCAATGATCCCTCAGCTGAAGATTAGTAATGTATAACAAGAATAGCTCTCCCCTTATATCACAGACAGAATAATATTTACCATGTCATGGTTCCACTATGTAGCTCTAGAAAAAACCCCGGAGCCCCAGGGGGAGATAAAGGTGGAAACCCACCACAGGTGATCTGACGCTGGGAGGCGCACAAAGGGCACCACCATTGTCTGCCCCATAGAAATTGTTGCCCCCTCCTCTGTTCTTAGGCTACCTTCAAAACTTCCCTGCCTCTTCTCTGGTTGTGTACGGTATCGTACAACTGTGGTTCGAAATGTGAGGAAAAAGGACCTCCTTGCATTTTCGGCTGCTAACTTGTACACACGGCCAAATTTACGGAGGGTTAAGACTATCAAGGGATGTGGGTGGTGCTGTGGGTTAAACCACAGAGCCTAGGACCTGCCGATCAGAAGGTCAGTGGTTCGAATCCCCGTAACGGGGTGAGCTCCCGTTGCTCGGTCTCTGCTCCTGCCAACCTAGCAGTTCAAAAGTATGTCAAATTGCAAGTAGATAAATAGGTACCGCTCCAGTGGGAAGGTAAACGGCGTTTCTGTGCGCTGCTCTGGTTCGCCAGAAGCGGCTTAGTCATGGTGACCGCATGACCCGGAAGCTGTACGCCGGCTCCCTCGGCCAATAAAGCGAGATGAGCACCGCAACCCCAGAGTTGGCCATGACTGGACCTAATGGTCAGGGGTCCCTTTACCTTTACCTTAAGACTATCAATGGCTTCTAGCCACCATGGCTATTTTGCTCTGCCTCCTCAGCCACAGGCAGTAGTGGTTCTGCTGGGAACAGCAAGAGGGGAGAGGGGTCTTGATCTCAGGTGCTGCTTACGGGCTTCCCACAGGCATCTGGCTGGCCACTGTGAGAAAAAGGATGCTGGACAAATGGACCACTGGCTTGATCTAGCAGGGTTCTTCTTGGGTTCTTAGAGAGGGCACTTAGGAAAAGGCCCCGTTCTGCAGATCTTACATTTTGGGGCAGGTAGTACTGTATTTTTCGCTCTATAAGACGCACCAGACCACAAGACGCACCTAGTTTTTGGAGGAGGAAAACAAGAAAAAAAATATTCTGAATCTCAGAAGCCAGAACAGCAAGAGGGATCGCTGCGCAGTGAAAGCAGCAATCCCTCTTGCTGTTCTGGCTTCTGTGATAGCTGCGCAGCCTGCATTCGCTCCATAAGACGCACACACATTTCCCCTTACTTTTTAGGAGGGAAAAAGTGAGTCTTATAGAGCAAAAAATACGGTACTCCTCTTCTATCCCTTGATGCTACAGACAAGAGGGGACAGATAGAAGGAATTCTATGATGGTAGGTGGTGGTGCATGTAATAATAATAATCATAATAATTTATTATTATTTATACCTCGCCCATCTGGCTGAGCCTCCCCAGCCACTCTGGGCAGCTTCCAATCGAGTATTAAAAACAACACAGCATTAAATATTAAAAACTTCCCTAAACAGGGCTGCCTTCAGATGTCTTTTAAAATTAAGATAGCTGCTTATTTCCTTGACATCTGTTGGGAGGGCATTCCACAGAGCGGGCGCCACTACCGAGAAGGCGCTTTGTATTGTCAGACATCCATCCAAACTTGAAACCCTGTCCAAAAGCCCTGAACATACCAACAACAATGATGGTGGTATGTCTGTTTTCTTGTAAATCTGTACAAAGGGAATTCATTTTGTTTGTGTGCGTGCACCCTGAAGCTTTGCAGTGCAAAATTTCAAACTCTTCTGTTGCCACGTACATTGCTTTCTATGTGCTAGCCAAGCCAAACTCAATTTAGCTGAATAATGCAGTCTTTCCCTCTCTAGGATTTGGTCCAAGGTAACCTCTTGCCAAGGCTTCATCTGGGCAACTGGTTTCCACAAGGGGACGCCCTTGCCCTCAGAGATGTCATCTCGCATTATGCCTTTTTTAAAAAGAGCGTTTGGCTCCCCTAAAGTCTTGCTTGTCCAGCCAATTTTTTGTTGCCTGAGCCTAGTTGGAATCCAGGCTATTCTGGAAGCCTATATTTAAACTTTGCCACCTCAGCGGGCCAGAGGTGATGACTGGGCCTCCCAAGACAGGGATGGACTAGGCTTATGTACCATGAGGCAGAAGATGAGAGGAGGGGCTAGCAGGGGGTTCATTCTGGGTTGCTCCTGAGCTAATCGAAGGCCTCTTTACCTCATCCTGGGTTTTGTTGACACAATCTGAAGAGGATCCCTGGTGGGGAAGGGAAATAGAAAACTCTTCTCTGTTCTCAACAAATAACAAGTGCCATGTACTTTATTGTAGATAAATAAAACGGGATGAGAGACCTTTTCTCTTCAAGGCAACATACAAGATGGCAGCTGGGAAGTTCTTCTATGAGAGAGAGAGAAACTTCTCTATAGGGAAAAGCAAAAACAGTGTTCTGTAAAAAAAACAACCTCTTACATCAGGTGGAAATCCAGAACCACAGCAATCCATTGTGTCAGTCACTGGATTCATCAGTGTGCGACGTCTGGTTGAGAGTCCTCTTGAACGTCAAGTGTGAGTTTTTCAAAACGGCACTTGGCAAGCAAATCGGCAACTTCTCCAAATGTTGAAACTTGTCCAAATATTCCCCCGGAAGAAATGGCCTCATCGTGAGCCTGTCATTGCTGACAGAAGCCAGTTGCCTAGGTACATAGGAAGATGGTTTCTTTGATAGAGGCCCAACCTAACTTCCACTGGAAGGCGACAGAACTTCTGGTGAGCAACCATAGGGCTAGTAAGTCAGATAAATAAGCATCGGGACCTGAGGTTCATTTGCTTGGCTATTATCTTTGCAAGGGGCCGATCAAGCTGGAGGAGCCAGGAAGCGTTTCCACTTCCACAATATGGGGTAGAGGCATTATCAGAGAGCAGACCTTGTGCCACTGCTGAAAGGTGTGATGGCATCAGAGGCAAAACATCGGGTGGGGTCCACTTGAAGCCCCCTTTCTTCTGAGGTTTCAAGACAAGGATGGGGAGATTCCATGTATGGAGAAGGTCAGAAGACCCCCTTGCCAAAGGTATATTAAACCCTGCCTCTGAAATATGATGGGGTATTGTATCACAGAATCGAGCAATTGCTATGTATAGTTCACTTTTCACAAATTAGCTGTCATGGGAGATGCTTCACAGCATAGTTCCACAGTTAATCCTTGTGTGTGGACAATCCCCAGCGGGTATAGCTGCTACATACCTGAGCACAACCAAACTGCCATTCTCACACCCACCGCCCAATCATTTCTATGCCCACTGGGCTCACTGGGAAGCATGTGTCCTGGAAGCATGTGTACCACTGCAGCCTTAATGGTGCTGCTATGGGAGGAGTGAGGAACCAGTTGCTCTCCATAAGTTATTGGACTACAACTCCCATCGTCCCAGGCTGGCTGGGGTTGATGGGAATTGGAGTCTAATAACATCTGGTGGGGCACAGTGTTTCCCTATCCCTGCACTATGGAGTGAATCACATGCATATTACTGTTCCATGCACAACAGTTACGATGTATGAATAGCACTTGCAACTAACATATGGTTACCAGATTTTTTTCAATGAATCCGGGGACACTTTTTTTTTTTTTGGAAGCTGAGTAGCAACAGGGAGTCAGTAGTGGGGATGGTGAGGCAAAAGACCCTGGGCCCAAGCACACATGCATATTGTATAAAGGTGCAAAGTCCTTCTTTTGCACCCTGTGAAACATAAATGCACAGAATTTTTTTAAAAACTGGGCAATGGTGCGCTGCGTGCCCATAACTCCCGAGCCTCCCCTGATCTCCTGCCCCCTTCCCCCTTTATTTTGACCGATCGGGCGGCCGTTGCCCAGGAGGGGCACAAGGCGCGTGGTTTCTCTGCCAGGCAAGGTGCAAAGCCCTTTTTTCACACCCTGTGAAACATAAATGCGCAGAGTTTTTAAAAAACTGGGCAATGGCTGCCTGCCCACAACTCCCGAACCTCCCCTGATCCGTCAAAACAAAGGGGGAAGGGGACAGGAGATCGGTACACCAGACGTCCCCGGTTCCTTTTCAGCAGTGGCGGCGGCAATCAGCAGCCCAGAGCCTGCCTGGTAGCGCAGTTGGCTCTGGCTGGCATCAGGAGCTGCTTACTGCTATGACGCCTGCTATTTTTCCTCGCCGGAAGTCCCCATATGATGTGTTGCGCTCTGGGCTGCTGAGGCTGCCACTGCCACGTTTCCCGGGGACAGATTTGCAAATCCGGGGACTGCCCCCAAGAACCAGGGATGTCTGATAACCCTAAACTAACAGCAACTCTGGCAACTTACACGGCTCAGGACTTTAATAACTTAAGGATTGCCTCTCCCCATATGAACCGACCCAGACCCTGTGCATGTCATCGGAGGCCGTTCTGACTGCATCTTTAACAGGTGCAGCTTTGGCTGTGGAATTTCTACCTGTGATGCAGCTGTTAAAGACCCAGAACCTCAATGGGGTGGGTGTGGGTGGGGAGAGAATGGCTGTCACTCTTATTTACTACACTATGCACTCAACAGTAGCACCAATTCAGAGAGTCATTCTCAGCAATTTACATGTCATTTTTACTTTTAACATGACAGCACCCATCTCTAATGCCGTTTTTGTGCAGGTACACATAAGGCATTTATAAAATTCACCATAATTGCAGTTCTGCAATGGTAATAGAAGACTTAGAACTGAGCTACTCATGCAGCGGAATCACATGGTAGCCTTTCCTGGACAAGATTGCAAGAGAGGAGCAGCATCTCTGAACATTCCCCTAAGACGGGGTTGTAATCTGCACATAGAAAACTATGTCTTAAGGGGAAAGCGAGTCTATCGTCTGCACAGGCAAGGAAAATGTGTATGGGAAAGCATGTGTCTGAGGACAACAGATGACCACTTTTCTATATAATAAACTTATGCAACAGTTTCCGCGTGGGTTCTAGCTGTTTGTATCCACACAATAACAAGCCCCTGCTTCTAAACTATAACTTCTGAATTGTATCTGTTCTTTAAACAGTGACTTGTGTGTCCACAACAGCAGAGTAATAATTGCAAGGTAATTGAATATCAACAGCGACGCAGCCAGTGCAAGCTTGGTTAGCAACGACAGTGCAGCTATTCTGTACACAAATCACACTGCGGTTACTGGATTACACAGAGAAATTACATGCTACTCGGATGTTTGAAAAATGCAGCATACATGCGAGGTCACAGCTGTTACAGAGATGGTTGCCACCTATATTTGTGGTCCTGGTTGTTAAACAGCTACAATGCAGCCACTATGAGATCGAAGGTTTGCCTAGTGTGCAGCTATGAAGTTCCCCCTCTGTTAAAGGCACAGAGCAGCAATCAGAAAAGAAGGGGCCAACCTAAATAAGAGTCACCTTTTTTTCTTCTTAGCTGTGTACAGTGGCTTAAAATGCAGCTTTCTTTTCTCAATTCAGATTGAAGCTGCGGTTTGGGGGGGGGGGAAGCATCAAAACACAGTATTTCATAAGGAATTATGGGATAGATAAGGATTGTTGCTAATGTTGTACAGGACACCACTTCCCAAACCAGCAGTGGGAGCACGCTGGGTGCAAAATAAATGGGAGTTTACTCCATTCACTCCAGTTCCAGTGTGCGCCCACCAATGGTTCTTGAGGCTCAATACAAAGGACTGCAATACATATGTAGCCTGCATTGTTGAAAAACGGTCCTCTGTGATGTGCTTTCCCTGATGATAAGAGCTGTTTGACAGTGGAACAGACTACCTTGGAAGGTGGAGGACTTCACTGGAGATTTTTAAATAGAGATTGGGTGGCCATCTGTCAGAGATTCTTTAGCTGTGATTCCTGCATTGCAAGGGGTTGGACTAGATGACCCTTTGGGCCCGCTTACAACTCTACAGTTCCACAATTCTATAAAACCAGCCTCCATCCAATTAGAAAACAGAAGCTGCAGCGAAGGTGAGGTTGTATACTTTGGAGACCAGCTATCATGCCTGTGCAGATGTCAGCACATGCAGAGATATCAGCTTCAGCGAACTGGAGATCAAATCAGATAATGTGCTCTGGGTGAGAAACATCCCTCTTCCTCTCTCTGATGTGTAAAGCAATGTAAAAAAAAGAGACTTGAAACACAAATGGGAAGGGGTGACATCACTGCATTTCAAGCTGCTAATGTGCACATATCCTGACATCTAGTTTCGTTGTAATAAGTGCACACGCACAGTTTGGAGAATGTGGAAATAATTTTTCTCTCTCCCCTTTTCATAAAACTGGAACCCAGGGCATGCCACTGAAACCATTTGGCAGGAGATTTGACCACAGGCAAAGAGGAAGCAGTAACTTTGTGCAGTATGCAATTTGTGACATTAATCCACATTGCCCCAGATAAAAGTGGATGGTGCGCTACTAAGTATTACCCAGAAGTAAATGGGCCTAAGTTATTCGTAGAGGGCAATTCTGTCCGTGGCTGCTGGTCACAATGGCTGCTTGCAGCATCAAGTGAGGCAGTGTGCCACTGCTAGGATTACAACTGCTTGTAGGCTTCCCAGAGTTATCTAGTTGGCCATTGTGGGAAATATGATGCTGGATTAGATGGGCTTTTGATCTTACCCAGCGGAGCTCTGCTGGAGCCGTACTTGCATGGACGGAACGCCACCTGAATGATCACAGGGTTCTGTCTTGTCCCTGCATACCAGTTACAATCTTCATCTGCTGCGGTTTGCAACGTAAGTTAACACTCTGACATAACTTACAATTACCTTGCAAACCAAAATCTGAATGAAGTAGGGGGGGAGGCAGTATTGGCATAACTGTAGCTACCCTTTTATTTATAGGTACCATAATCACCCTTTTCTTAGGTAATTGCACTGCTCTTCAATTCTACCCAGACACCTTCAGCTTACTCACACACATTACTCACACAGTAGCTTTTATTCTCTTATGGCATAAGTCTTACGCACATCCTAATGAAGCCCAAGTAGCTATGGATTTCTTCTTCTTCATTTGTAAAGCATTTATGCTCGGCGTTCTCTCTGCAGCCAGATAGGGCGAAAATGTCACTGTGGATGAATGAATGTAAACTTCCCCTTAGGTCTCGCTCTACCCAGCCTGTAAGACCAATGGAGCAGGAAACAATACATATTAAGACAAGAAAGGTGGCTGGGAGAGTAGGGATCGTTTGCTGGATACTTGCTGGGTTAAGACTTTTGAGAAACGCCTCACTTGTCCCCTCCTGCGCAAATATCTCAGGCTAGATCATAGGGGTTGACTTTGAAAGAGACATCACTTATCAGAGCAGAGATGCCCTGGAGGGAGTGAAGGGTGCTCTTCAGCTGGCAGAAGACCAAACTGAGCTCACGTGGCTAAGTATTTTGTAGCTAGCCAGACTGGGGTGGAAGAGGGCCATGCTGCGGCTTGAGTGGATTTGAAAATGACTGAACGGAAGGTGATTTTTTTTTGCCCAAGGATGCCAGAGAATTGTGACTGGGCTGAGAAGAAGGGTCAACTCAGAGGGAGCAGTAAGGCAATCCCCTTTCGAGTTATGCAGGTGGGAAGGCTGTAGCTCAGTGGCAGGGCAACTGCTTTGAATGCAGAAGGTCCCATTTTCAACCCCTGGTGTCTCAAAGTAAGGCTGGGAAGATTTCTACCTGCTATTTCTACCTGCTAGTTATGTGAGATTTCCTGGGAGAGCCACTGCCAGTCAGGGCAGATAGTACTGAACTAGATGAACCAATGGTTTGACTCAGTAGGAGGCAGAATTCTTAGCTTAAGACATTCTGGTGCCAGATGCAGAATGTTCAAGCAGTATTCTTCGCTCTCCCCCTTTCCATGGTGGTAAACATTTAATGCTATCTCAATCGAGGTGGCTGCCCTGTGGTTCTCCCTAGCCCATTGACTGTTCTAGCTGGGGCTGATGGGAGTTAGCATTTAGCGGGCCACCCCTGAACTCGCTAACTGATCAGCTGCTGCCCCTTCATAGGTATCACCAAAATCTGAAGCATGATCTAGGCTGCCCTGCCCTGCCCTGCCTAATGATCAGTAGGGAGTCAGTCCTAGAGATGGGGCAAAAGGTTTGGCTGTGCTGCACTCAACTGCCCTCTTGGGAGGGACACCGAAGCAGAAGAAGAGGACAGGCTTGGCATTTACCGCCTTGCGATGAATGGAAGAATGGTTTGGGGCTGAGTCTTGGAAGAAAAGGGAGAGCTGTCATAGGATCTGCATGCAAGGCAGATGCTCTACCAGTGAGCTATGCTCACAACAAAAGTTATGTAAGCATTACACCTTTGTTGTAGCCTAAGAATTAACATGTGTCTGCCCCTATCCCTTTCACTGTGGATTGTCAGCAAAATGAAATATAGCCACCTAATGAAAGGGGATCCTATAAAGACGGACAGATGGATGCTGACAACTCCTTTGCTTCTGCCAGTTGTATCCTAGAGATGTATTTACAGTCCCCCCACCTCAATGCGCTAACAGTGTTCCCTATGATGCCCTGATTCAGAAGCGGGTGGCTGATGGCGTTCCCTTATTTATCCCCCGCTCTTGCTATTTGGGACCGGGTCGCTCTGGGTATGTTCCACTGTGCGCTCCAACAGATGTAACCCAAGAACGCATTGCTGTGATTTCATGGAGGCATCTTCATGCCAGGGTCTCTTTGACTCACAGAAGGGTAGCGGCGTGTGACAAGGCAGAGGGAGAGGGGAGTAAAAAGGAGCAGAGGTGGGTAGGAGGGACTGTTTCTTCCTGGATGGACTGAGCCCTCAGCCAAACAAGCAAGGAGCAGGGCAAAAGGGTGTGTCTGTTTGTCTAACTGTCTCCTTGCGACCGAGTTCATGTGATGCCCCCTTATTTTGTGTCCTGCCATGTGCTCCGCCGGCAACCCACTGTGACTTGCCCCATCCCAAATTTAATCACAGCTGTCTTTCTCCTCCAGTCTCCTCTCTAAAAGTGATGCGAAAGGTTCTCTCTGTACCCAATGTACTGTCTTTGGGTTCGAAAGCCAAACCAGAGACCGGCGTTTGGGCTAATTGGTATTTTGGGTTTTGCTTTTGCAGAGCCTTCCAGTTAAGACAATGAGGTGCAGGGCTAAGTCAGGTCGGGGTGTGGGGATCAGTCACTTGGATAGGTAAGGTGGGTCACACTTGGGTAACGAGACGTTTGCTGGGGTTTTCCGAGTTGCCCATAGGCACCACGCCGTCTAGCAGTTCCGAATTGGGCACAGTATGGGGGGTATCCCCATGGTGATGCTTCTCCTTGAGGTGGGCCCTCTCCCGGATAGCGGCAGGGGCAGGGGAGGGTGGCGGGGTGTATGGGCAGGTGGTAATGTGAATGTACTGCCCTGTCTCCTCGCACTCTGTCTCACGGTGGTAGAAATAGCTGAAGTTGGAGACAATGACAGGCACCGGGAGGGAGATGGTGAGCACTCCAGCGATGGCACACAGGGAGCCTACAATTTTGCCACCTACAGTCTCAGGGTACATGTCGCCGTACCCCACGGTCGTCATGCTGACCACAGCCCACCAGAAGGCAGCAGGGATGCTGGTGAAGCTTGTGCCTTCGTGGTCAGCTTCGGCGAAGTAGACAGAGCTGGAGAACAGGATGACTCCGATGAAGAGGAAGAAGATGAGCAAGCCAAGCTCCCTCATGCTGGCCTTGAGTGTCTGTCCTAGGATCTGCAAGCCTTTGGAGTGCCTGGAGAGCTTGAAGATCCTGAAGACCCTCACCAACCGGATGACCCTGAGGATTGCCAAGGACATGGCAGGCTGGCCCACGCCCCGCTGGCGGGCAAACTCTGTGCCGAGGGCTACAAAGTAAGGGATGATGGCCACGAAATCAATCATGTTCATGACGTTCTTGAAGAAGGCGGGCTTACTGGGACAGGCGACGAACCGCACGAGGAGCTCAAAGGAGAACCAGCAGATGCAAATGGTCTCAACGATGAAGAAAGGGTCTTCAGCATGGGACTTTTGTGGTGGCAGGTGATGTACTATACTGCTGCTGTTCAAACGGTGATGAACCATCTGTGGAAAGCAGAAAGGGGTGGAAGAAAGAGAGAGATGTTAAGGCATGGTTGTGTTAATATGACTTGCTAAACCTGAAAGAGTTCACAAAACTCTCTTATCTGCAGCGCAGCGAGAAATCTGGCTGTCATGCTGGACTCAAATATGATGCTCATTACCAACCTACACTGCTCATATGGTTTTTTTCTGATTTTGGTTTTGTTTGAAATTCTTACTCTGTTTCAGCAGAATTATAACAAAAAATATCTGTATAGTACAAAGCACTAGGGTCAAGGGAAAGTGTTTAGTCCACTTCTTCAAAGTAAGATGCAAGGACTTGCATCCCTGGATATATTTTGTGCCATTCTGCCAACCTTTCCCCAAAGACCACTGCATCGCCTCCTTCAATACAGAAAACGGAAACAAAGCCTTCCTGCCTTCTTCACATTTCCCATTAACACAATCACAGCTAAAACACACAATTCACATCACTACCACAGCATTCACACTAGTTCCATACAAGGGCCATGGCCGGTCCTCCATTCAGGCAGATGGGGCATCTGTCCTTGGTACTACTGAAGGATGCTGATGGGAGTGCCAAGGAAGCTGTATCTTACACTACAGTAGGTGTAGCCAACATGCTGCTCTCCAAAAATGGTGGACTGCAACACCTATCAACCCCAACCAGCATGGTCAATGGTGAGGGATGATAGGAGTTGCAGGCTAAAGCACCACATTGCCTACCTCTGCCTGACAGGATGTGCAGTCTGGGAGGCGGCAGCATGTTCAGAGAGCCAGCCTACAAGCATTCACAGTTGTGCCACAGCTGCTGCACTACGGTCTATCTTGCTAGTGCCAGGCAAATCCTTCCACATAAGTATTATAGGTGATCTCCTGCTACTTTAAAGCCCTAAATGGCTTAGACCCCAAATATCTGGAAGTCCCCCTTCTTCCAGCACTATTGGGTGTTAAGATCAACAGAGGGGCCTATTTGGTAGTTTCACCACCCTCAGAAGTTCAGGGGTTGGTGGCCCAAGAGGGAGCACTCTTTCATAGCCCCCAAGGTGTGGAATTCCCTCTCCACAGAGGTGCATCTGCCACCTTCCTTGTATAGTTTCCATCATCTGCTGAAGACACACCTCTTTACCTTGCTTTTTGACACCTGAACATGGGTATAGCCAGGATTTATGTTAGTGGGGCAGAACCTCAGTTACTTTTTTTATTGATTTACTTGCTTGGGGGGGGGGCAGATTCCACCCCCTGGCTATGCCCATGTACTCAAATAACAACAACAACAACAACAACAACAACAACAACAACAACAATAATATTTATACCCCGCCCATCTAGCTGGCTTTCCCCAGCCATTTTTGGCAGCTCCCAACAGAATATTAAAAACACAATAAAACATCAAACATTAAAAACTTCCCTAAACAGAATTGCCTTCAGATGCCTTCTAAAAGTCAGATAGTTGTTTATTTCCTTGACATCTGATGGGAGGGCGTTTCACAGCACAGGCGCCACTACCGAGAAAGCCCTCTGCCGAGATATATATTGTCATAGATGTGTAGGTGCTAGAGCAGGGGTCAGCAAACTTTTTCAGCAGGGGGCTGGTCCACTGTCCCTCAGACCTTGTGAGGGGTCGGACTATATTTTTTTTTGGGGGGGGGGGATGAACGAATTCGTATGACCCACAAATAACCCAGAGATGCATTTTAAATAAAAGCACACATTCTACTCATGTAAAAACACCACAGCGGCCCCACAAATAACCCAGAGATGCATTTTAAATAAAAGCACACATTCTTCTCATGTAAAAACACACTGATTCCTGGACAGTCCGCGGGCCAGATTTAGAAAACGATTGGGCCAGATCCGGCCCCTGGCCTTAGTTTGCCTACCCATGTGCTAGAGTTTAATTAAGGCTTGGAGTACTAAAACTGGGAAATAGCCAGGCTCATGTGTCTTTAGGATAGATCCATGTGTACCACAAGCTTCCAATCCTTTAATTAGCATATGTGCAAGACTAATGAAGTTAACTTCCTAAACTGTGTATTAGACACCTCGTCAATCCCTTAATTTTAAAAAATTAAAATTAAGTTAGAAAGTAATAACCCTTGAGATGATAGTCTGGGGTAATGGGTCGTTCACACAAGAAGATCAAAGGAAGTGGGGCCTCTGTTAAAAGAGGCCAGTGCTTAGGTTAGGGAGGAGAGTAGGATGGGATGTGATTTTGGAAGCAAGGCAAGCTGCAGGGCACAGAGCAATGAAGCTGCTGTGGCTGGGGGAGAAGCAGGACTTGCATGGAATGCTGATGCTCTGATGCTCTATGGCAGGTTCAGGTTGTATAGATGGGTAAATGAAACATATAACATAAAGACACCACAGTCTCTGCTGTGCCTCATTGTCCAAAAGGAAACAGAGACCCTTGTAAGTGTGCTTGAAACTCCCTGGAATCTCAAACTGCTCAGAGATTGAGGGTGGCGTGTAACAATACTTACTACTACTACTAGCCTTCATTGGCACAAGGTGTAACAATATTTTAGGCCCTACTCCGTTATCTTCATCGAAATCCATTTTAACTGTGTTAAATTGTATTTTTGAAATTACTCTTGGACCTCATGATGGCAAGGTAAGAAATCTACTATTGTTGTTCATTATTATTTTACTTGGAAACCACCCAAAGCTACTTCAGCAGGAGGAGGAAAGCAACAGGCACAAGCTGACTTTGGGCGGCGGCAGCAAAAAAGAGCGACTTTGACCTATAAAAATAGGGAAAGCGGAAAGGAACAAAAGCAGGAGGAATGAAAAATGTGGAGCTAGGTCTAGAACACTAAAAAAACAAAAACCTTTGCTCAGCAGATTTAATAGCTCCCTGCTATCCTGTCTTCTTTTCCTAGTTTAGAAACTACATTCCACTGAATGCTTCATAATCCACCATATCAACACTGGCTAAGTACACATAATATATTTATAGCTCATGACCCCCCCCCCAAAAAAAAAGAATCCTGGAAACTGTAGTTCCCCTCGCATAGCTGCAATTCACAGCACCCTTATCCAACTACAGTTCCCAGGGCTCTTGGAATGTGTGTGCTTTAAATTAATGGTGTGTATGCAGCAACTGAGAAGTTCTCACTTTTCCCAAAAGACTTCCTCAACTTCCCCCCATATAATTCCTGTTCTGTACATGACACCACTGTTACACAATTTTTGCACCACAGAGAGCAGCTCAGGCTGTGCTTTCACATTGTACTCCATGACATCCTACGCACCCCGTCCTGCAGATGACCTCTTCTTGGTTTTTCAGAATAATGGGGAAGCCGGGAACAGAGGTGGGTATGTGCATGATACAGAGATTGGTGGATTACAGGCATTGATTCTTGGCCATCACTGTGAGGTGCTCATTCAAACACAGAGAGAAGGTAGAGTATAGTAGCTAAGAGACTTGGCTGTGAATCAGGAAGGAGGGAAGGGGAAGGGGAATTCTGTTCAGATTTTAATGCAAACCTATCATTTAACTGGCACCTTCTCATATGCAAACCAAAACACAGCTAGCTTTCGAAATTTGCACTTCTTTGAATTTTGCATTGCACTTCTTCAACCAAATAGTGTGCATATGTTAGTGAAAAGAAATACAAGAATGTTTGCTTAAAGGTGTACATCAGGCAAAATTTAATACAAAAATGTGAATATCAAACAAATGTGGAAGATAGGAAAATGGGAAGCCAGAATGGGCAGATTCATTCTAACTGCAGGTCCCTGGTTGGAATCTTGCTACTGACACGAACCCATAGGCAAGCCATATTCTCAGCCTTTACAACCCCCTCTCTCTGCATCTGCAGTGTGGAAGACAATAACACTGGCATGCCTGGCTTAAAGGGTTGTTGTAAGAATTGTAGCTAGACACACACAGGAAGCACTTTGAACACTTACAAGTTGTATACTGGTGTTAAATATTATTTTATTAGTGTTCACCCTGAATGCTTCAATTGAATTAAGTTGAATGGACAGCACATTTTGTTCTGAATGGATGGTATTTTGTTTCTAATGCTTTGGAATTGAAAAGCAATGCAGTATCCAGAAAGGGTACATTCCTTTACTGATATGCATATACAAGAAAATGAGAAAGATGGAAGAGCTATTTATTTTTATCCTTTATAAGTTGGCAAGTGAGTTCTGTTAAGCAACTTAGGTCTCCTGTTCTGTTTCCACAGCTGGCCATTTCCCATCCTCACTGGAAACAAGCAATTTGAGGGAATCAAAGCAATTTGAGGGAACCTGTGAAGAACAGATGAAAGTTCTGGGTACGTTTAGCTCGGTAAAGAGAAAATTCTGGCTGTGTCACTATTCCTTTAAAACACGTTCAGAACACCCACCCCAACAGTTTGTTAAGAGTTGCTGGGAATTGTAATTCTGTGAAGCGCAAACTACAGTACCCAGAATTTGGGGGGGGGGGCATGAATGTACTTTGAATGTGTTTTAAAGATATAGTCTGTATGTAGCCACAGGGTAACTGTCTTCAAATATCTGAAGAGCTGTCAGACAGCAGATGGGAACAAACTTGTGGAAACTGCAAAGAAGCAGATTTTGGCTAAGCATTAGTAGAACATTCCTCATGGTAAGAGCTGTTTGACAGTGGGACAAACTGCCTCTGGAAATGGTGAGATCTGCTTTACTGGAGACATTTAAGCAGAAGATAAATAGCTGCATCTTACAATGTAAATCCTGAACTGAGCATGGGACTAGTGTAGATGGCCTAGATGGTCCCATCTAAAACTTTATGATTTAGACCCCTTCTGAAACTCTATGATTCTGTGACTTGGGCTGCATACACACTATACATTTCAAGCACATGGCTTCTCTCAAAGAAACCTGGGAGCTGTAGCTTATTTAGATTGCTGGGAATTGCAGCACTGTGAGGGGTAAATTACAGTTCCCATGATCCTTTGTGGGAGCAAGTAATCTAATTTGGGGGATTCTTTGGGGGAAACGACATGGATCCACAGTGGGGCAGGGTCATATAAAAATGTATATATTGCCCATTGGGAGCAGGGACACATACCAGTTTGGCCTATATATTCTCAGGGAGAATCAAAGCTGTTTCTAAAGTCTGGAGAAAAGCCGAATGTCAAGGTCAAATACCCCTCCCAGCTCTGTCCTCTGGTCAGCTCTAATTTCCTGGCTCGCTAATTTTGACTCCTGTTCACTATGTAAGAAGGACTTGTTTGCTTTGCAAGCAAGTGAGGTGTGTAGTGGGTTAACGGGAATTCTGTCTCAGATCTGTTCGGACTCAGAATAGCCCCTGGACTAGGTCAGTCTGTCTGATGCCCATGTGTAGAGAGCATACTTAAGAGCTGCATTCAATGTCAGGCATATGCAGAGCATGTTTTAATGAACATGACTGCCATGCGTCCATTCATTTCAATTGGCCTCCCCTGAATAGAACTTTGTTGCTTCACACTGGCTTAGATGCAAGCAAGGCTTCTTTACATTTGTGGCGGAGAGAACCCCGACAGTCTCCAGAGAAATCCTGCATTTTCCATGCAACCTGTGTCAATTCCTTAGTGCCTACTGTTCTCCGGACAGCTCAGAGTGGAATCAGTTCAGCTGTCAAGCAATCTCTAATGCAGCTATTGGGAGGCCTCAGATTCACTTCACTCTGGTCTACAGAGGGAACTGCATCATTTGCCTTTAGAGACCACTCTCTAAAACCCATAGCACATCCTACATACTAATAGCAAAAATATTCTCCAAGCTAGATCCTTATCCATCCGAAACAGCACCACCTCCATGCAAGAGGGAGACATCAACCAGTTTAGGGCATCTCAGCAGTTTGCAAAAGTGCAAAAAAACTTTGGGGGGGGGGGGAGGAATCCTAAAGATAGAGAGAGAAAGCCCAGTTACAGCTTAATCAGTGGCATGCGGTGACATTTTTTGTAGGGGAACAGTTATGGCCAGAGGTGCCAGTTTGCGAGGGCAAAGAGGGGGGCAATGTTGCACATGTGATGTCCCAACATTCTGACATCATGCGCATGAGCTTCCTGAGCTTTGGGAAGGAGGCACCAGTGTGTTGGAGGGCAGGGGGCACATGCAGCTAATAATTGGGAGGCTTGGCGACAGCCTGGTACTGTCCCAATTCACACCATTTTTGGTCCAACAGGAAATTAATTAAGTGACACAAGCATCCTACCCCCATTTGCCCTGGAGGAAACAGGACTGAAGTTGCCTTTGTTCTGCAATTTTATTATCCATTCTGACTCTTTAGAAGGCACAGGCTTTAGGCTTAAATAAAACAAATAATCTGTGTTAGGCCTCATGTAGAGGATCAAATCCTGTTGCCATTATGAGATTATGCAGACATATTGATCCTACTGATTTCCAGTGATTCAAACTGCAGATGCGTAGCTTGTTACTCCACCAGGGGAGTTCCACTGTATTTAGCCTCTCCTTGAGTGCAATGCACATATTTCTATACTAACCAGAATGCAGAAATTGTGTACAGTATTTCTGGGCCTGATTTAAGGTGCTCAGTCTGGGTGACTTAGCTCCCAAATATCTAAATGACCGCCTCCTTCCCTACAGACGCTCTCAGAGGTTAAGATCAACAGAGGTGCATCACACACATTAATTTTACAGCTTTTGTGGTGTGCTGAATTCATGGGAGGGGGGAAGTGATATACTTGAAATGTATGGTGTGCATGCAGCAATTTGATGTCATTTAAATGGTGCCATAGGTGGGCTGCCTCACCCTTTCTGAATTGTAGGGCTGGTCTAGTTTGCGCTATAATCACATCAGCAAGCTGAATGCTGGTTCCCTTCATGCCTGAGGTGTGCTGCCTGCACTTAAAAAACATTTATTTTAAACAGCCATATAATATTGATCCTTCACCTTAAAAAGCAAACTAATGAAAACAGTTGAAAACTCCTCTGGGAACTAGGGATAGGGATTTTTCAGAGCTTATTATGTGACAGAGAAAAGTCTGTTGAGTATTTATTGCTAAGGGCATCCTCGAACTGGCCTCAGAGTACTTAAGACATTAAATATTGTCTTCCTAGGCTCTTGACTGTTTAAGTCAATAGTTACAACATGAAAAGGGTAATTCACAAAGCTCCTTCCAGATCTGGAAAAAGGGTACTTCAGCCAAGGTGAGAGGAGGGTGAAACTGAAGGCGCTTCCAGACTGTCAGCATTTTGGGATGAGATTCAATTGCCTATCAGCACATTCAGATTCAGCGATTAAAGTTGAATTGCAGCTCTTGCGCAACAAAACCCCTTCCTCTTCCCCCCAAATAAGACTTTTTGCAGGAAGGAAAGTGATAAGGAAATGTACTGGAGAGTGTGGGATAACATTTGCTTGTTGCAATATTGCCTAACCTCTCCACAGACAAAACTGAATGAATGCTCAATAAATAGCTGACATCACGTCATCTCCTAACACAAACTTTCTGCAAACAAATGGATGAAGGCTTGATTAAACAGGTCATCTAGGAAGCAACTTTAGCCTCAAACATATGGAGGTTCTTCACATTTCAGAGGTCATCATGGCCTCACGAGAAAAGAGGGGGAATAAACTAAGGAGACTTCCAGATTGTCACCATTTTCAGGTAGTATTCAATCACATCCAGGAAAATTCAGGTTGTGAAATTATAGTTGAATGGGAAGTCTTGTGAGGCAAACCTGTTTCCTCAAGAGATTGGACTTTTTGTGATAAGGGCAGTGATGGGGGAATGCATTGGAAATTGTGGGGTAACACTGGCTTTGACACGATATCATCTAACTTCCCCGTAAACAAATCAGAATCATGCTCAATAAATAGCCAACTTTCTCTAATTTCACTGCAAACAAATCAGGATGAATGTTCAATAAACAATTAACCAAACTGCAATCCAAACTGAGGCCACTGGCACAAGTCTCATCAAGGCACAAAATCAGAGAAGCAAGGGATGCAACAGAGGAATGTACACACTACACAGAAAACACATTGAAAGCACATGACTTCCTCCTATGAATCCTGGGAACTGTAGTTTGTTAAGGATGGTTGGAATTATTATTATTATATTTATATCCCACCTTTTCTCTTGACCGGGACTCAAGGCAACCTACAGATAAAGTAGAAACAGCTAAAACATGGGGGGGTGGGACCATCATTAAAAAGAATTAAACATTAATAGAATTAAAACTATACATATGATCCATTAAAATTAGTAGTTCTTTGAGGGGATAAACTACGGTTCCCAGGATTTATTGGTGGGTCATGTGCTTTAAATGTATGGTGCATAGTAATAATAATAATAATAATTTATTATTTATACCCCGCCCATCTGGCTGGGTTTCCCCAGCCACTCTGGGCGGCTTCCGAAAGAATATTAAAATACTGTGATACATCAAACATTAAAAGCTTCCCTAAACAGGGCTGCCTTCAGATGTCTTCTAAAAGTCTGGTAGTTGTTGTTCTCTTTGACTATAGCCATAGAACTGAAACAAAAATCAAATTGAGCTGAATTTTCAATTCCAGATCCCCAACCTCAACATTTGAGTTTTAGGGATGCTTTTAAACGTTAATCACACACCAGTAAATGTTACGGTAATTGCACTGGTTTTAGGTATGAGCTTGCTAAATTTACTATGCCCTTATTTTCGTTTGAGTGGCTCGAAACAACTGTTTCGGTCCTGCTCAGGTTCACCTTAACAACTAAATATACATTGCTCTTCAGTTAGCTATGTGTATATATGTGTATATTAGGGGTGTGGGAAACTCCTACTCAAGGGAACTAGCTTGGCGCAGCAATAACTGTGCCTTAGTTTAACCCCCGCTGGCTGCCATCAGGGCATTACATAAAACGGCTCTGCTGAATATAGTTCCAAGTAATTAGCCTGTGGTGTTGATGGCTTTCTAGACAGTGGTGGTGACCAAAATAAGACAACAAACGCCACAGATATGTCAGCTCAGTTTCCAAGGGGATGGGGGGGGTGCTGGGCTTAAGACTGTGAAAGGAATATCTTGTGGGTGACCTGTATAAGGGTTAACTGTGTCTTGTGCAAGGAAAACAGCCACCTCCAGGCTCTGTGTGCCCCTTCAGGAGAAGGAGTCCCACAATGGGCACACAGAGAGCCCTATATTAAATTTGCGGGACAGGGCTTTGGTTCAAGCAGTTATGAAACACCACATTTTAAGTATAACTTAAACCTCGTGTCCCTGTCCCTTCGCTCAAGCTACTTACATTTTGCATGGCTGACCCCACACTACATAAAACAGTAACAGAAGACTTCTGGAACTTTACAAACTTTAAGATATCGCACGCACACATACTTCCCCCCGTCAATAATAGGAAAAGCCTTGCGGATGTTTTTAAAAGTTTATCATGATTTTTATATTTGTTCTAATCCTCTTCCACCTTCTGAAAGGCCTGTATTTGAGACATTTTGCTATATTAAAGGTAAAGGGACCCCGACCACTAGGTCCAGTCGTGGCCGACTCTGGGGTTGTGGCGCTCATCTTGCTTTATTGGCCGAGGAAGCCGGCGTACAGCTTCCGAGTCACGTGGCCAGCATGACTAAGCCGCTTCTGGCGAACTAGAGCAGCGCACGGAAATGCCGTTTACCTTCCCGCCGGAGCAGTACCTATTTATTTACTTGCACTTTGACGTGCTTTCGAACTGCTAGGTTGGCAGGAGCAGGGACCGAGGAACGGGAGCTCACCCCGTCACGGGGATTTGAACCGCCAACCTTCTGATCGGCAAGTCCTAGGCTCTGTAGTTTAACCCACAGCGCCACCCGCATCCCTCTTTGCTATATTACACTGTGACTAAATCAGTAACAAATTGCTACTCCGTTTGCGTAAATATGAACAAGTTGCATAAATATGAACTGGTTACTTGTGTTCGGTCTTACCTACTTCTTGAGGTTGTTGTGAACCTAAAATGGAGGAGGGAAAAGAACCACGAATGCTGCCCTAAGCTCCTTGGAGCAACTGGTTTGGTTGTGCTGGGTGCAGAGCCTTGGGGGCACCGCAACATTGATGTGGAATGGAAGGCAAGAGGAGTGGGGGCGTTGAATTTTGGCATCGCTGAAATTTGAGGCCCCACGGTCTACCACTGCTTGGAGGAAGGGTATGTGGAAACATAATAAATATATACGAAGTAAAAATAATCTTATGAGATAGGGCTACTCTAAAAGAGAGTGGGTTGGGTCCAGACTAAGTTAGTAGCACTTTAGTTTTATTGAAAACATTGGGAAGCTGATCAACCCTATGCTGATGGGAGTTGGAATCCAGCAACATCTGGCGGGCCACAGGCTCCCCATCACTAGACTCAAGCTTGACTAGCATAGTCTGGATCAACCCCAGTTAATCGCCTGGGTAAATGTCTCTGGGTTTCCTGCAGCTCAATTCCCAAGAGACTGTGGTCGTATTCTGATTTTCCAAACCCACATACAGGCCAATGTGTTCTTACAAGCAATCACACAAACAGTATCAACTCCCACAACTCACCTAAACCCCTGCTCTGTTTTTTTCCACCACACCAGGCACTGTAGAAGCCTGTTTTTTTTATCCCCCAGTTCAGTCCATGAACCCAGAACCCCAACCCTGAGCCCCACAGTTTAGACAGCTGCTCCTCCATGGGGTTCTCTAAGGTCTATCTCAGCCCTGGCACCTAAGTTCCTTTAACTGGGGGTGCCAGAATGGGTTGTGGGATACCTTGCATGAAAAGCATGTGCTCTACCACCAGGATCCAGCCCCTCCCTGCATAAGTCAGGGAGTGGACAGGGCCCTCTGAGTTACCAGATGCATAGATGTGTATGATGAGCATCTCTCAACACTCAGTTTGTTCATTTCCTTGAAATTCAGATCTTTAAATTGCCCAAGATCAGCATGTGGCTCCAAAACCCTTGATTGTTTGCACATGTGATACTTAAATTGTTGGACTGGGGTTTTCTTTTTGCATTTGCCATATCTGTCATTTGTATTTTCTCTACACCTACACAAAATAGAATGTGCATTTTTAAAGAAGTCTGTCTTCCACTTTCTACCAAACAAAGTTTATACAAAGAGTAGACCCATTGAAAGTAATGGTCCCAAGTTAGAGACATGTCCATTAAGTTTAATGCGTATACTCCCAACAACATCCCAATATGTACACTAATAATACAAAAGGCTCAAAAGTGATTTTAGTGTCATGTGCAAAACTACTTCAATTTAGCTATTCTTTCTATCCTGTTCATATAAGGTGCTATATTGTATACACACTGGGTTGTATCCAATTAAGTATCCTACTCAGAGTACGTCCAGTGAAATTAATGAAACTAACTAAAAAAGGTAAAGGTAAAGGACCCCTGACAGTTAAGTCCAGTTGTGAACGACTCTGGGGTTGCGACGCTCATCTCGCTTTACTGGCCGAGGGAGCTGACGTTTGTCCGCAGTCGGTTTTTCCGGGTCTTGTGGCCAGCATGACTAAGCTGCTTTTGGCGAAACCAGAGCAGTGCACGGAAACGCCGTTTACCTTCCCACCGGAGCGGTATCTATTTATCTACTTGCACTTTGACATGCTTTCGAACTGCTAGGTTGGCAGGAGCTGGGACCGAACAATGGGAACTCACCCCGTCGTGGGAATTCGAACCACCGACCTGATCGGCAAGCCCTAGGCTCTGTGGTTTAGACTACAGCGCCATCCGCGTCCCTGAAACTAACTTAGTCATGCCCCTTAGTTTAAATGGGTCTGCTCTGAGATTGACTAAAGTTGGACGCAACCCATTTACCTGGAGAATTAAGCCCCACAGAACTGAGTGGGGCTAACTTCCAAGTTGACAAAATAGCATTGCGCTGCATGGGTGAATATCTACCATCTGTGAAATTTGTCTGTTCAACCTGCAGTTCATCCTGTAGTAAAGTAAGTGGTCACATGATTGCTCACGATGCAACTCAGTTACAGCTTACCCCACATTTAAAATGTCACTGAAACCTTTGAAAGAGGTTGGTGTTATTGACACACTCAAGGCATGACAACCACGTTCAAAGCACATTCTTTGCCTTGAATAATTGTGGGCACCATAGGTTACCCCTCAGAGTCACAATTCCCAGCAGCTCTTAACAAACAGCCATGCCCAGAATTCTTTCATGGAAAGAATGTGCTATGGATGTGCTTTAAAGGTATTATAGTGTGTACATAGCCTTTAGTCACATCCAAACTGTGCATTTAAAGCATGTTGCTCCCCACAGAGAATCCTGAGAACTGTGATTTGTTAAGGGTGCCAGGAATTGTAGCTCTCCGAAGGGTACACTAATGTACAGTGTGAATACATTTGTGTTAAAGTACACAGCAATATAAGAAAGATGGGGACCAGAGGAATGAAAAGGAGGGAAATAGGGAAAACACATAGGAGACTAGAATGCATATCTGCTTTTATTTTATTTATTTTATTTTATTTATTATAATCTTTTGTCTTTCTCTTTATTTTTATTTTGTTTTCTGTAAAGTAGGTGTATGTAGTAAGTTTTGCAATGTGGTGTATATATTGTATTATTGTGTAAGTTAATGTTGATTGTTTAATAAATATTCTTCTGATAAAAAAAATAGAATGCATATCTGTTATTCCTCTTGGATATGAATAAGGTGTAAGGGATGGATACATTGGCTGGGTTCACACCTTTACATGTTGTTTTATTGTGGGGGTTTTTTGTGTTTTTGGTTTTTACTTGATCTTATTGCAGTTGTGAAGCAGGTCATAGTCAATAAAAGGAAACATAGAACATAAAGGAAGCCAGCCGCCTGATACCAAGTCTGACCACTGGTTCATCCAGTTCAGCAATGGCCTGGTTCATACAACACGGTAAGTTAAACTATCACTTGCTGGGACTGTGCAACTGTGTGGGCTCTTGGAGAGGAGCTCTTAGCTGCTTTGCTTCTCCCTAGACCTTTTTAATGCCGCACTCAGCTAAGGCAAGGTTTGCCTTTGCGTGTCATTCAAACCAGGACTCAGGGTTAAGCTCTCTCCTCACCAGTGTGCAAAATTCCCCCGGTGCCAGGCACGTTTTGCAACTGGTGCGGGTCCAGTTGTAACCCCGTGGAGATCTCTGAATACCAGGTTGGCAACCGACATCTCCATCTGGCTGACCCCTCCAGTTTTCTTAAGCAGGTCAGCAAAAAGGTAAAGGTAAAGGACCCCTGACCATTAGGTCCAGTCGTGACCGACTCTGGGGTTGCGGCGCTCATCTCGCTTTACTGGCCGAGGGAGCCGGCGTACAGCTTCCAAGTCATGTGGCCAGCATGACTAAGCCGCTTCTGGCGAAGCAGAGCAGCGCACGGAAACGCAGTTTACCTTCCCACTGGAGCACTACCTATTTATCTACTTGCACTGTGACGTGCTTTCGAACTGCTAGGTTGGCAGAAGCAGGGACCAAGCAACGGCAGCTCACCCCGTTGCGGGGATTTGAACCACTGACCTTCTGATCGGCAAGTCCTAGGCTCAGTGGTTTAACCCACAACGCCACCCATGTCCCTAAGTAAGCAAAAAAGCTTATTTATTGCAGTTATATGCCACCTTTTTCTCCAAAGAGTACACGGTTCACCCCCCTCCTCAGTTATTCCCTACAATGACCTTGTGAGGTAGGTTTAAGTGCCTTGTCCTTCCACAAGACGCCTCAAACACCTATGCAGACATTCATTAATTTGAAGGTTAGATTTTCCTTTGAAATCCATGAGGACTAGAAATAAATGGGTGTGGAGATGTTCAGGATTTTGCTTAAAGGTTTTAATCATAGCTGCTGTCTCAGAACAGAAAGCAAAAATTTGTGTTGGTAATTGAAATGAATGCTTACTTCCATTAAAAAGAGTCAAAACCTCACCTCACTGAAATATGGAATTGTTAACTGTAATCAGTTCTCAATTAATCACTTAAAAGCAAGAACACTTATGTAGTAAAAACTTTTCATTCAGGCAGAAGGGGAAGAAAAACCCTTCCAAGCTGCATTATGCACCAGGTATCTCATCTCCATGGCTAAATAAACTTTTGTCATTTGCAAACGATTGGCTCAGCTATCATATATAGCTGGTGACCGCCAGCATTTTAGCATCTGAGGGGGCTGGTATCAGAAACAGAATATTCCCAAACATTGCAGCTGCTCTGCAAGGGATGTGAAAAGTCAGTTTGACTAGGTACTTGAGGACTGATGGAGAAAGCAGAGGTGGGGTGCTGGCTAATCAGACAGACCAAGAGGTGGGGGAGCTAAACATAGGAAGCACAGAGGAAGGGTGAATGAAAGAAGAGATCATAGGAACATAGGAAACTGCCTTATATGAAGTCAGACAATTGGTCCATCTAGCTCAATACTGTTTTTTGATGCCTGGCAATGGCTCTCTGGCATTTTAGACCTAGGGACCTGAAAGAAGTATAGATGGAGAAGACTGGAGCCTGAGAGAAAGGTGCAGCAGGGAAAGAGGAGATGACAAGGAGAAGTGTAGCTAGAGACTAACTGTCCACAGGCTCCAGGGACAGAGGAGGCTGGGGGCTGTTGAACCATGGGGGCAAGATGAGGAAGAAGGTCCCTTTCAGTACAATCCTGTGCAAGTATATTCAAAAGGAAGCCCCGCTAAGTTCAGTGAGGCTTACTGCCTACAAAGGCTGCAACCCTACACAGCACAATTACCTGGGAGCAAGTTCCATTGCACTTAACGGGCCTTGCTTCCGAGTAGACATGCATAGCATCGCAGTGTTAGTGCCCCATTACAGCCATCTGCCAATTTTGACGACTCCTTCCTTGCAAGGGGGGGGTGGGGGAAATGTACAAAACACCAAGTTTTATTGTGAAACTCCCCAAATTTAGGTTCCAGAATTTTAAAAGGGCCCAAAGACAACAGGCTGCTCTGAAAGAAGAAAATGGCTTCTCTTTGCAAAATGTTATTGGAAGGCGGCATTAGGACGCAGCTGTTTCTATTGGTGATGTAGATGCTTCCATGCTTGCACCGAAACAGGTATCAGGTAAGGGAGGGGGTCTGTGTGATGCAGTCCATTGGGCAGTCCATGATGTGGAGGGTCAGTAGGGGCTCTGCATGGCAGCGTGCCCCACAGGGATTCCCCTCTTGGCCTCAGAAGCCAGGTCCTTTTGGCCTTTAAAGCTAGAAACATCACATCAATTATCTCCTGCTGCCTCCCCTCATCCTGCTGCTGTCAGGATCCCTTGATAGTGAACACAGCACCAGGGGTGTTAATCCAGCCCACCTGCTCATGCCCCCTCCCCCCCCCCCCCGCCAGCCGCTGCTGCAGAGCCAGCAGCAGGTTAACGCCAGTCACACCAGCAGGAAGGCAGGCGCCAGAGAAATCTTGCTGGACAGCCAATTAGGGCGCCTAGGCTATCTCTGAGAGGATTGGGATTTGCAAGGTATGAGCAGAAAGTTTTTAGGAACGATGCACGGTGGTTATAAAGAGGATGGAAGTGGACAAATTAGTCAGATTCAGGCTGTGTACTCGCTCCCATTTACTCTGTATCCAGTGTGCTCCCACCAATTATTTGGGAAGTGGTGTGCACAATTGTCAGCCACAATCCATATCTATCCTGTCATTTCTTATGAAATACTGCATATAGATATGTCCCCCCCCCCCAAAAAAAACCCCACCAAACTAAATTTGATCTCCATTGAGAAAAAGAACAACCTGGCTGCATTTTAAGCTGGTAAGTATATATGGCTGTTGTGTTGTCATTTTTTAGTTGAAAAGGAAAAAAATCATTTGGTACTATCAGTTGGATCCAGACTCACTTAGCTGTACTTGGGTCCCATTAAAATCAATGGGACAAGTTAGTTACAAAGTCCCATAGATTTCACTGGGAATTAAACTTTCAGTACAACTAATTGTTGTAAACAGCCCCAAGAGATGTGTGAACACTAGACGGGTGAGGTATAAATCCTTACGCAAATTAATCAATAAATGCTTCCAACCACAGCAACGACAGTTCGGTGTTAGTTTTCATCACTGAACAGAGTCTTATGTTTTGAAATAAGTCATCTTCTGCCTGATCATGTGAAGGAATTTGCTTAGATCAATTGAAGGACCAGAACTACCAGACACATGACTGAAAAAGAGCACACTCCATTTGAGAAATTCATTTGCTGTGTTGTGCAATGTTCCAACAAGAAAACAAGAAGAGCGTAAGTTAGGAAAGAGGAACCTATGGCCCTCCAGATACCGCCAGATTCTAACTCCCATCAGCCCCAAGCAAGCATGGGCAATGGTCAATGATGATGGGAGTTGTAGTCTTAGAACATCTGGAGGGCCACAGATGCAACACCCTTGATGTAAATACAGATAACTCTAATTCAACCTTCTTCAGTTAAATCTAACTAAATAGTCACGGCTCCCTCTCCCACATGCTACCATACAGCTGAGTCCACATTCATCAAGGGTAATGGGTCTAATCCCCCTACAAAGTTAAACACCCACCACACATACACCCTATTTCAATTCCTGCAGAGAAATATAACAGCTGGGAGCCAGAACTCCAGAGCCCTCTTAGAAAGTGTCTAGTGGTTTAGAGTAAACTAACTGTGGGACACAAATGCGTGTAACTATGACAACCTTTAGCAAATCATCTCAACTTTGACAGTGGACATTTTTGCCTGGATAAATACTGTAATAGGGGGGAAAGGAAGCTTAACCCTTTCTCAGCCCAGTGTTTTCCTGCCACAACTTCCCAGTTTTATCTGCCCTCTAATTTCCTGCTGTATTTCTCTCTGCCAAATACTCCTGTTTTGAGTGCATGTTTCTGAAGGTCTAAGAGGTTTGAAATGGCTCTCTAGAAAGGAGGTTTAATGGGTCAATAGAAAGTGGAAATCAGGACTCTTGCATCCCATCCCTATCACTTAACTTTTGTATAGCTACAAATTACACAGGCACACATGAACTTATTGTTTGGTCTCAGGGCTGGATGAGTGGTGATGGGAGGGCCTAGGTAGAAACATCTGGGTGAAGAGACTGTAAGGGAGAATTGACAAGGAGAGGGAGAGTTAAGCATCCACTTCCTGTCCACCATACTTGCTTGCAAACATCTCCCATCTTCATATTAATGATAAAGGGACAAATACAGGATTGGGAACTCCATGATATGCAGATAAAATAAATTTATCACAGCCATACCATACAATTAAAGTACCGTACTCTTATGCCACACTAACAGTCCTGGTTCCCCCCCAAATATCCGGGGGAACTGTAGATGGGAACTGTAGCTCTGTGATGGTGAATCATTCCCATCATTATTTGGGGGATGCCGTGACTGTTAAAGTGCTTTAAGAATGCTTTAAATCTATGGTGTGGATGTGACCAGAGAAGACAGGACTCAGGTACTATCTCTGGTACTTCTGTGTAAAATATTATGTTATGGCCAAGCTCTCTAGTCAGCAGCTATTTCTAATAAGCTAAGCTATTTTGCTGCCTGATGGGAAAAGCAGCAATTGGTGTTCTTCAGCTCAAGGTGTATAGTGCCGAAAGCCAGTGGAGGTATATTGGTACTTGAGGCACAAAATCCTAGAAGCACACTCTTCCTAGGTGGCAAAAATACAACAGAGATAATGAAATAATAATTTATATGATGCCCTTTCATGATGCCCCTAATCACTTGCCTGAGGTGGCTGCTTCACTCTACCTCAAAGCATAAACTGCTGAGCTCTGTCCCTAGCATATAGGTTATGTTAGCTCACTGATGTGGGAAATGCATTCTACACAAGTTTTAGAGATGAGCCTTGGCTCAACATAGTCCCTCCCTATTCCCAGGATGATGGAATCTCTCTGTTCTTTCTAAGTCACCTGATCTAATAATGGGATCTAATCCCACACAGGGAACTTACTAGCCACTGTTATGGGATTACTCACTCCAAAACCCTGTAGCACCCAGCTTTCATCCACCACTGCAGTTCTTCTCTTTTGCAGGTTTCCTTAAGAACCACTTAAAGATCCTACCACATGGATCCTATTTTTCTGACCAGTTTCACACTGGCATTCCTGATCTCCAGATCTAAGGCCCCACCTGCACTATAAATGTAAAGCAATATCATACACTTTAAACAGCAATGGGTCGCCTTTGTCCCCGCCAGCCCCAAATCCTGGGTACTGTAATTTGCTAAGGGTGCTGAGAATTGTTAGGAGACCCCTATTTCCTTTACAGAGCTACAATTCTCAGAGTTCCTTGGGAAAATGGATTGATTGTTAAACTACACTGGGAACTAGAGCTTTCTGAGGGGCATAGGGAATCTTCCAACAATTATCAGTACTCTTAACAAATGACACTTCCCAGGATTCTTTTGGGGAAGCCATGGTTATTTAAAGCGATATGCTTTAAATGCAGAGTGCAGATGGGACCTAAATCCAAATCAGCCAATATGCACTGAGTTACATTCAGTACAATGTATTTGTTGCTGTACATTCCACCAAGGTCAAAGCAGATCCAGTGGTCATGGAAGATGAACGGGACATAGTCTAGTAAAGAGTGAAAACAGTGTGTCCATTCCACAGCATCAGAAGATTGATTATAACCACCCGGCAGTGACTGGGGGTTGGAAAGATGACACAGATGATGGAGGCACTGGAGATGGCAACATGATCTGGGGCTTCTGAAGGTTTGCAGTTTGGGGCTGTAGACTAGAAAAGACATCTTTTCATAACATTAAACCTCCAAGTGTGAATTAATGCAAATGTTTCTCCCACTGCTACAGGATTGTTCCCAATATGTGTAGGTGGGACATCAGAAGGCCCCAAGGTATGGTGAGGCTGTGGGCCCATCAACATTAATCTCCATATGTATTGGAATGGGACCCTTCCCACTATCATTTTCTACATGTATTTTTGGCTAGATGATGGCAACCAAAGCTGTATGAATCCACTTTTACTACCCTTCTCAAAGGTGTTCAGGTTGCCTCTAAAATAAAAAGATAAAATGCTAATAATATTAAAGCATAGCATGCAGGGTTGTGGGATGTATTTCATTGCTAAGACATTGTTCCACAATTCCAGGATGTCATAGCCTCACAGGAGATATACTTACCAATCCATAATATTACAGCTTGTGATTTATCCCTATTTCTGCTAAAGGTAAAGGTAAAGGGACCCCTGACCATTAGGTCCAGTCGTGGCCGACTCTGGGGTTGCGGCGCTCATCTCGCTCTATAGGCCGAGTACAGCTTCCGGGTCATGTGGCCAGCATGACTAAGTCGCTTCTGGCGAACCAGAGCAGCGCACAGAAACGCTGTTTACCTTCCCGCCAGAGCGGTACCTATTTATCTACTTGCACTTTGACGGGCTTTCGAACTGCTAGGTTGGCAGGAGCAGGGACCAAACAACGGGAGCTCACCCTGTCACGGGGTTTTGAACCACGACCTTCGGATCGGCAAGTCCTAGGCTCTGTGGTTTAACCC